>NW_027511814.1:0-20978 GCF_048772815.1 Callospermophilus lateralis | reverse complement strand
AAAAAACTCCTCGTTTGCTGAAATCTCAGCAAACATTTTTTCACAAAAACTTGATGATACTTGGTGGTAATGATCAGTTCACTAAGCCCACTTGGCTGCCCAATTTTCACTCTTCTAGGTTCAAGCGTTCGTTTCCAGTAACACTTTGAATTTTTAGGTTTCACTCTGTTTTCTGCTATATAGATAGATGTGTTTGAAACTCTAAATCAAACACGGTTTGTGCTAGCTCCGTGAAAACTTGACAAAATGAAGTAGTTCTAAGTTCTATCTCTATGGTTTGTTTCCTCTTGAAGTACCCCATGCAGAGACTGGCGAAGAAAACTTTCGTTTGAAAGGGGTTGCCAAGCTTCCAAAAACTCCTCGTTTGCTGAAATCTCAGCAAACATTTTTTCACAAAAACTTGATGATACTTGGTGGTAATGATCAGTTCACTAAGCCCAGTTGGCTGCCCAATTTTCACTCTTCTAGGTTCAAGCGTTCGTTTCCAGTAACACTTTGAATTTTTAGTTTTCACTCTGTTTTCTGCTATATAGATAGATGTGTTTGAAACTCTAAATCAAACACGGTTTGTGCTAGCTCCGTGAAACTTGACAAAATGAAGTAGTTCTAAGTTCTATCTCTATGGTTTGTTTCCTCTTGAAGTACCCCATGCAGAGACTGGCGAAGAACACTTTCGTTTGAAAGGGGTTGCCAAGCTTCCAAAAACTACTCGTTTGCTGAAATCTCAGCAAACATTTTTTCACCAAATCTTGATGATACTTGGTTGTAATGATCAGTTCACTAAGCCCACTTGGCTGCCCAATTTTCACTCTTCTAGGTTCAAGCGTTCGTTTCCAGTAACTCTTTGAATTTTTTAGGTTTCACTCTGTTTTTCTGCTATATAGATAGATGTGTTTGAAACTCTAAATCAAACACGGTTTGTGCTAGCTCCGTGAAACTTGACAAAATGAAGTAGTTCTAAGTTCTATCTCTATGGTTTGTTTCCTCTTGAAGTACCCCATGCAGAGACTGGCGAAGAACACTTTCGTTTGAAAGGGGTTGCCAAGCTTCCAAAAAACTACTCGTTTGCTGAAATCTCAGCAAACATTTTTTTCACCAAATCTTGATGATACTTGGTGGTAATGATCAGTTCACTAAGCCCACTTGGCTGCCCAATTTTCACTCTTCTAGGTTCAAGCGTTCGTTTCCAGTAACACTTTGAATTGTTAGGTTTCACTCTGTTTTCTGCTATATAGATAGATGTGTTTGAAACTCTAAATCAAACACGGTTTGTGCTAGCTCCTTGAAACTTGACCAAATGAAGTAGTCCTATGTTCTATCTCTATGGTTTTTTTCCTCTTGAAGTACCCATGCAGAGACTGGCGAAAAACACTTTCGTTTGAAAGGGGTTCCCAAGCTTCCAAAAAACTACTAGTTTGCTGAAATCTCAGCAAACATTTTTTCACCAAATCTTGATGATACTTGGTGGTAATGATCAGTTCACTAATCCCACTTGGCTGCCCAACTTTCACTCTTCTAGGTTCAAGCGTTCGTTTCCAGGAACAGTTTGAATTTTTAGGTTTCACTCTGTTTTCTGCTATATAGATAGATGTGTTTGAAACTCTAAATCAAACACGGTTTGTGCTAGCTCCGTGAAACTTGACAAAATGAAGTAGTTCTAAGTTCTATCTCTATGGTTTGTTTTCCTCTTGAAGTACCCCATGCAGAGACTGGCGAAGAAAAACTTTCGTTTGAAAGGGGTTGCCAAGCTTCCAAAAAACTCCTCGTTTGCTGAAATCTCAGCAAACATTTTTTTCACAAAAACTTGATGATACTTGGTGGTAATGATCAGTTCACTAAGCCCACTTGGCTGCCCAATTTTCACTCTTCTAGGTTCAAGCGTTCGTTTCCAGTAACACTTTGAATTTTTAGGTTTCACTCTGTTTTCTGCTATATAGATAGATGTGTTTGAAACTCTAAATCAAACACGGTTTGTGCTAGCTCCGTGAAACTTGACAAAATGAAGTAGTTCTAAGTTCTATCTCTATGGTTTGTTTCCTCTTGAAGTACCCCATGCAGAGACTGGCGAAGAAAACTTTCGTTTGAAAGGGGTTGCCAAGCTTCCAAAAAACTCCTCGTTTGCTGAAATCTCAGCAAACATTTTTTCACAAAAACTTGATGATACTTGGTGGTAATGATCAGTTCACTAAGCCCAGTTGGCTGCCCAATTTTCACTCTTCTAGGTTCAAGCGTTCGTTTCCAGTAACACTTTGAATTTTTAGTTTTCACTCTGTTTTCTGCTATATAGATAGATGTGTTTGAAACTCTAAATCAAACACGGTTTGTGCTAGCTCCGTGAAACTTGACAAAATGAAGTAGTTCTAAGTTCTATCTCTATGGTTTGTTTCCTCTTGAAGTACCCCATGCAGAGACTGGCGAAGAACACTTTCGTTTGAAAGGGGTTGCCAAGCTTCCAAAAAACTACTCGTTTGCTGAAATCTCAGCAAACATTTTTTCACCAAATCTTGATGATACTTGGTTGTAATGATCAGTTCACTAAGCCCACTTGGCTGCCCAATTTTCACTCTTCTAGGTTCAAGCGTTCGTTTCCAGTAACTCTTTGAATTTTTAGGTTTCACTCTGTTTTCTGCTATATAGATAGATGTGTTTGAAACTCTAAATCAAACACGGTTTGTGCTAGCTCCGTGAAACTTGACAAAATGAAGTAGTTCTAAGTTCTATCTCTATGGTTTGTTTCCTCTTGAAGTACCCCATGCAGAGACTGGCGAAGAACACTTTCGTTTGAAAGGGTTGCCAAGCTTCCAAAAAACTACTCGTTTGCTGAAATCTCAGCAAACATTTTTTCACCAAATCTTGATGATACTTGGTGGTAATGATCAGTTCACTAAGCCCACTTGGCTGCCCAATTTTCACTCTTCTAGGTTCAAGCGTTCGTTTCCAGTAACACTTTGAATTGTTAGGTTTCACTCTGTTTTCTGCTATATAGATAGATGTGTTTGAAACTCTAAATCAAACACGGTTTGTGCTAGCTCCTTGAAACTTGACCAAATGAAGTAGTCCTATGTTCTATCTCTATGGTTTTTTTCCTCTTGAAGTACCCCATGCAGAGACTGGCGAAAAACACTTTCGTTTGAAAGGGGTTCCCAAGCTTCCAAAAAACTACTAGTTTGCTGAAATCTCAGCAAACATTTTTTCACCAAATCTTGATGATACTTGGTGGTAATGATCAGTTCACTAATCCCACTTGGCTGCCCAACTTTCACTCTTCTAGGTTCAAGCGTTCGTTTCCAATAACAGTTTGAATTTTAGGTTTCGCTCTGTTTTCTGCTATATAGATAGATGTGTTGGAAACTCTAAATCAAACACGGTTTGTGCTAGCTCCGTGAAACTTGACAAAATGAAGTAGTTCTAAGTTCTATCTCTATGGTTTGTTTCCTCTTGAAGTACCCCATGCAGAGACTGGCGAAGAACACTTTCGTTTGAAAGGGGTTGCCAAGCTTCCAAAAAACTCCTCGTTTGCTGAAATCTCAGCAAACATTTTTTCACCAAATCTTGATGATACTTGGTGGTAATGATCAGTTCACTAATCCCACTTGGCTGCCCAACTTTCACTCTTCTAGGTTCAAGCGTTCGTTTCCAGTAACAGTTTGAATTTTTAGGTTTCACTCTGTTTTCTGCTATATAGATAGATGTGTTTGAAACTCTAAATCAAACACGGTTTGTGCTAGCTCCTTGAAACTTGACCAAATGAAGTAGTCCTATGTTCTATCTCTATGGTTTGTTTCCTCTTGAAGTACCCCATGCAGAGACTGGCGAAAAACACTTTCGTTTTAAAGGGGTTGCCAAGCTTCCAAAATCTACTAGTTTGCTGAAATCTCAGCAAACATTTTTTCACCAAAACTTGATGATACTTGGTGGTAATGATCAGTTCACTAAGCCCACTTGGCTGCCCAAATTTTACTCTTCTAGGTTCAAGCGTTCGTTTCCAGTAACACTTTGAAATTTTAGGTTTCACTCTGTTTTCTGCTATATAGATAGATGTCTTTGAAACTCTAAATCAAACACGGTTTGTGCTAGCTCCTTGAAACTTGACAAATTGAAGTAGTTGTTAGTTCTATCTCTATGGTTTTTTTCCTCTTGAAGTACCCCATGCAGAGACTGGCGAAAAACACTTTCGTTTGAAAGGGGTTGCCAAGCTTCCAAAAAACTACTAGTTTGCTGAAATCTCAGCAAACATTTTTTCACCAAATCTTGATGATACTTGGTGGTAATGATCAGTTCACTAATCCCACTTGGCTGCCCAACTTTCACTCTTCTAGGTTCAAGCGTTCGTTTCCAGTAACAGTTTGAATTTTTAGGTTTCACTCTGTTTTCTGCTATATAGATAGATGTGTTTGAAACTCTAAATCAAACACGGTTTGTGCTAGCTCCGTGAAACTTGACAAAATGAAGTAGTTCTAAGTTCTATCTGTATGGTTTGTTTCCTCTTGAAGTACCCCATGCAGAGACTGGCGAAGAAAACTTTCGTTTGAAAGGGGTTGCCAAGCTTCCAAAAAACTCCTCGTTTGCTGAAATCTCAGCAAACATTTTTTCACAAAAACTTGATGATACTTGGTGGTAATGATCAGTTCACTAAGCCCACTTGGCTGCCCAATTTTCACTCTTCTAGGTTCAAGCGTTCGTTTCCAGTAACACTTTGAATTTTTAGGTTTCACTCTGTTTTCTGCTATATAGATAGATGTGTTTGAAACTCTAAATCAAACACGGTTTGTGCTAGCTCCGTGAAACTTGACAAAATGAAGTAGTTCTAAGTTCTATCTCTATGGTTTGTTTCCTGTTGAAGTACCCCATGCAGAGACTGGCGAAGAAAACTTTCGTTTGAAAGGGGTTGCCAAGCTTCCAAAAAACTCCTCGTTTGCTGAAATCTCAGCAAACATTTTTTCACAAAAACTTGATGATACTTGGTGGTAATGATCAGTTCACTAAGCCCACTTGGCTGCCCAATTTTCACTCTTCTAGGTTCAAGCGTTCGTTTCCAGTAACACTTTGAATTTTTAGTTTTCACTCTGTTTTCTGCTATACAGATAGATGTGTTTGAAACTCTAAATCAAACACGGTTTGTGCTAGCTCCGTGAAACTTGACAAAATGAAGTAGTTCTAAGTTCTATCTCTATGGTTTGTTTCCTCTTGAAGTACCCCATGCAGAGACTGGCGAAGAACACTTTCGTTTGAAAGGGTTTGCCAAGCTTCCAAAAAACTCCTCGTTTGCTGAAATCTCAGCAAACATTTTTTCACCAAATCTTGATGATACTTGGTTGTAATGATCAGTTCACTAAGCCCACTTGGCTGCCCAATTTTCACTCTTCTAGGTTCAAGCGTTCGTTTCCAGTAACTCTTTGAATTTTTAGGTTTCACTCTGTTTTCTGCTATATAGATAGATGTGTTTGAAACTCTAAATCAAACACGGTTTGTGCTAGCTCCGTGAAACTTGACAAAATGAAGTAGTTCTAAGTTCTATCTCTATGGTTTGTTTCCTCTTGAAGTACCCCATGCAGAGACTGGCGAAGAACACTTTCGTTTGAAAGGGGTTGCCAAGCTTCCAAAAAACTACTCGTTTGCTGAAATCTCAGCAAACATTTTTTCACCAAATCTTGATGATACTTGGTGGTAATGATCAGTTCACTAAGCCCACTTGGCTGCCCAATTTTCACTCTTCTAGGTTCAAGCGTTCGTTTCCAGTAACACTTTGAATTGTTAGGTTTCACTCTGTTTTCTGCTATATAGATAGATGTGTTTGAAACTCTAAATCAAACACGGTTTGTGCTAGCTCCTTGAAACTTGACCAAATGAAGTAGTCCTATGTTCTATCTCTATGGTTTTTTTCCTCTTGAAGTACCCCATGCAGAGACTGGCGAAAAACACTTTCGTTTGAAAGGGGTTCCCAAGCTTCCAAAAAACTACTAGTTTGCTGAAATCTCAGCAAACATTTTTTCACCAAATCTTGATGATACTTGGTGGTAATGATCAGTTCACTAATCCCACTTGGCTGCCCAACTTTCACTCTTCTAGGTTCAAGCGTTCGTTTCCAGTAACACTTTGAAATTTTAGGTTTCGCTCTGTTTTCTGCTATATAGATAGATGTGTTGGAAACTCTAAATCAAACACGGTTTGTGCTAGCTCCGTGAAACTTGACAAAATGAAGTAGTTCTAAGTTCTATCTCTATGGTTTGTTTCCTCTTGAAGTACCCCATGCAGAGACTGGCGAAGAACACTTTCGTTTGAAAGGGGTTGCCAAGCTTCCAAAAAACTCCTCGTTTGCTGAAATCTCAGCAAACATTTTTTCACCAAAACTTGATGATACTTGGTGGTAATGATCAGTTCACTAAGCCCACTTGGCTGCCCAATTTTTACTCTTCTAGGTTCAAGCGTTCGTTTCCAGTAACACTTTGAAATTTTAGGTTTCACTCTGTTTTCTGTTATATAGATAGATGTCTTTGAAACTCTAAATCAAACACGGTTTGTGCTAGCTCCTTGAAACTTGACAAATTGAAGTAGTTGTTAGTTCTATCTCTATTTTTTTTTTTCTCCTGAAGTACCCCATGCAGAGACTGGCGAAAAACACTTTCGTTTGAAAGGGGTTGCCAAGCTTCCAAAAAACTACTAGTTTGCTGAAATCTCAGCAAACATTTTTTCACCAAATCTTGATGATACTTGGTGGTAATGATCAGTTCACTAATCCCACTTGGCTGCCCAACTTTCACTCTTCTAGGTTCAAGCGTTCGTTTCCAGTAACAGTTTGAATTTTTAGGTTTCACTCTGTTTTCTGCTATATAGATAGATGTGTTTGAAACTCTAAATCAAACACGGTTTGTGCTAGCTCCGTGAAACTTGACAAAATGAAGTAGTTCTAAGTTCTATCTCTATGGTTTGTTTCCTGTTGAAGTACCCCATGCAGAGACTGGCGAAGAAAACTTTCGTTTGAAAGGGGTTGCCAAGCTTCCAAAAAACTCCTCTTTTGCTGAAATCTCAGCAAACATTTTTTCACAAAAACTTGATGATACTTGGTGGTAATGATCAGTTCACTAAGCCCACTTGGCTGCCCAATTTTCACTCTTCTAGGTTCAAGCGTTCGTTTCCAGTAACACTTTGAATTTTTAGTTTTCACTCTGTTTTCTGCTATATAGATAGATGTGTTTGAAACTCTAAATCAAACACGGTTTGTGCTAGCTCCGTGAAACTTGACAAAATGAAGTAGTTCTAAGTTCTATCTCTATGGTTTGTTTCCTCTTGAAGTACCCCATGCAGAGACTGGCGAAGAACACTTTCGTTTGAAAGGGTTTGCCAAGCTTCCAAAAAACTACTCGTTTGCTGAAATCTCAGCAAACATTTTTTCACCAAATCTTGATGATACTTGGTTGTAATGATCAGTTCACTAAGCCCACTTGGCTGCCCAATTTTCACTCTTCTAGGTTCAAGCGTTCGTTTCCAGTAACTCTTTGAATTTTTAGGTTTCACTCTGTTTTCTGCTATATAGATAGATGTGTTTGAAACTCCAAATCAAACACGGTTTGTGCTAGCTCCTTGAAACTTGACCAAATGAAGTAGTCCTATGTTCTATCTCTATGGTTTTTTTTCCTCTTGAAGTACCCCATGCAGAGACTGGCGAAAAACACTTTCGTTTGAAAGGGGTTCCCAAGCTTCCAAAAAACTACTAGTTTGCTGAAATCTCAGCAAACATTTTTTCACCAAATCTTGATGATACTTGGTGGTAATGATCAGTTCACTAATCCCACTTGGCTGCCCAACTTTCACTCTTCTAGGTTCAAGCGTTCGTTTCCAGTATCAGTTTGAATTTTTAGGTTTCGCTCTGTTTTCTGCTATATAGATAGATGTGTTGGAAACTCTAAATCAAACACGGTTTGTGCTAGCTCCGTGAAACTTGACAAAATGAAGTAGTTCTAAGTTCTATCTCTATGGTTTGTTTCCTCTTGAAGTACCCCATGCAGAGACTGGCGAAGAACACTTTCGTTTGAAAGGGGTTGCCAAGCTTCCAAAAAACTCCTCGTTTGCTGAAATCTCAGCAAACATTTTTTCACCAAAACTTGATGATACTTGGTGGTAATGATCAGTTCACTAAGCCCACTTGGCTGCCCAATTTTTACTCTTCTAGGTTCAAGCGTTCGTTTCCAGTAACACTTTGAAATTTTAGGTTTCACTCTGTTTTCTGCTATATAGATAGATGTCTTTGAAACTCTAAATCAAACACGGTTTGTGCTAGCTCCTTGAAACTTGACAAATTGAAGTAGTTGTTAGTTCTATCTCTATTTTTTTTTTTCTCTTGAAGTACCCCATGCAGAGACTGGCGAAAAACACTTTCGTTTGAAAGGGGTTGCCAAGCTTCCAAAAAACTACTAGTTTGCTGAAATCTCAGCAAACATTTTTTCACCAAATCTTGATGATACTTGGTGGTAATGATCAGTTCACTAATCCCACTTGGCTGCCCAACTTTCACTCTTCTAGGTTCAAGCGTTCGTTTCCAGTAACAGTTTGAATTTTTAGGTTTCACTCTGTTTTCTGCTATATAGATAGATGTGTTTGAAACTCTAAATCAAACACGGTTTGTGCTAGCTCCGTGAAACTTGACAAAATGAAGTAGTTCTAAGTTCTATCTCTATGGTTTGTTTAATCTTGAAGTACCCCATGCAGAGACTGGCGAAGAAAACTTTCGTTTGAAAGGGGTTGCCAAGCTTCCAAAAAACTCCTCGTTTGCTGAAATCTCAGCAAACATTTTTTCACCAAATCTTGATGATACTTGGTGGTAATGATCAGTTCACTAATCCCACTTGGCTGCCCAACTTTCACTCTTCTAGGTTCAAGCGTTCGTTTCCAGTAACAGTTTGAATTTTTAGGTTTCACTCTGTTTTCTGCTATATAGATAGATGTGTTTGAAACTCTAAATCAAACACGGTTTGTGCTAGCTCCGTGAAACTTGACAAAATGAAGTAGTTCTAAGTTCTATCTCTATGGTTTGTTTCCTCTTGAAGTACCCCATGCAGAGACTGGCGAAGAAAACTTTCGTTTGAAAGGGGTTGCAAAGCTTCCAAAAAACTCCTCGTTTGCTGAAATCTCAGCAAACATTTTTTCACAAAACTTGATGATACTTGGTGGTAATGATCAGTTCACTAAGCCCACTTGGCTGCCCAATTTTCACCCTTCTAGGTTCAAGCGTTCGTTTCCAGTAACACTTTGAATTTTTAGGTTTCACTCTGTTTTCTGCTATATAGATAGATGTGTTTGAAACTCTAAATCAAACACGGTTTGTGCTAGCTCCTTGAAACTTGACCAAATGAAGTAGTCCTAAGTTCTATCTCTATGGTTTGTTTCCTCTTGAAGTACCCCATGCAGAGACTGGCGAAAAACACTTCCGTTTGAAAGGGGTTGCCAAGCTTCCAAAAAACTACTAGTTTGCTGAAATCTCAGCAAACATTTTTTCACCAAATCTTGATGATACTTGGTGGTAATGATCAGTTCACTAATCCCACTTGGCTGCCCAAATTTTATTCTTCTAGGTTGAAGCTTTCGTTTCCAGTAACAGTTTGAATTTTTAGGTTTCACTCTGTTTTCTCCTACATAGATAGCTGTGTTTGGAATTCTAAATCAAACACGGTTTGTGCTACCTCTTTGAAACTTGACCAAATGAAATAGTTCTAAGTTCTATCTCTATGGTTTGTTTCCTCTTGAAGTACCCCATGCAGAGACTGGCGAAAAACACTTTCGTTTGAAAGGGGTTGCCAAGCTTCCAAAAAACTGCTAGTTTGCTGAAATCTCAGCAAACATTTTTTCACCAAAACTTGATGATACTTGGTGGTAATGATCAGTTCACTAAGCCCACTTGGCTGCCCAATTTTCACTCTTCTAGGTTCAAGCGTTCGTTTCCAGTAACACTTTGAATTTTTAGGTTTCACTCTGTTTTCTGCTATATAGATAGATGTGTTTGAAACTCTAAATCAAACACGGTTTGTGTTAGCTCTTTGAAACTTGACCAAATGAAGTAGTCCTATGTTCTATGTCTATGGTTTGTTTCCTCTTGAAGTACCCCATGCAGAGACTGGCGAAAAACACTTTGGTTTTAAAGGGGTTGCCAAGCTTCCAAAAAACTACTAGTTTGCTGAAATCTCAGCAAACATTTTTTCACCAAAACTTGATGATACTTGGTGGTAATGATCAGTTCACTAAGCCCACTTGGCTACCCAATTTTTACTCTTCGAGGTTCAAGCGTTCGTTTCCAGTAACACTTTGAAATTTCAGGTTTCACTCTGTTTTCTGCTATATAGATAGATATCTTTGAAACTCTAAATCAAACACGGTTTGTGCTAGCTCCTTGAAACTTGACAAAATGAAGTAGTTGTTAGTTCTATCTCTATGGTTTTTTTCCTCTTGAAGTACCCCATGCAGAGACTGGCGAAAAACACTTTCGTTTGAAAGGGGTTGCCAAGCTTCCAAAAAACTACTAGTTTGCTGAATTCTCAGCAAACATTTTTTCACCAAATCTTGATGATACTTGGTGGTAATGATCAGTTCACTAATCCCACTTGGCTGCCCAACTTTCACTCTTCTAGGTTCAAGCGTTCGTTCCAGTAACAGTTTGAATTTTTAGGTTTCACTCTGTTTTCTGCTATATAGATAGATGTGTTTGAAACTCTAAATCAAACACGGTTTGTGCTAGCTCCGTGAAACTTGACAAAATGAAGTAGTTCTAAGTTCTATCTCTATGTTTGTTTCCTCTTGAAGTACCCCATGCAGAGACTGGCGAAGAAAACTTTCGTTGGAAAGGGGTTGCCTGCTTCCAAAAAACTACTCGTTTGCTGAAATCTCAGCAAACATTTTTTCACCAAATCTTGATGACACTTGGTGGTAATGATCAGTTCACTAAGCCCACTTGGCTGCCCAACTTTCACTCTTCTAGGTTCAAGCGTTCGTTTCCAGTAACAGTTTGAATTTTTAGGTTTCACTCTGTTTTCTGTTATATACATAGATGTGTTTGAAACTCTAAATCAAACACGGTTTGTGCTAGGTCCTTGAAACTTGACAAAATGAAGTAGTTCTAAGTTCTATCTCTATGGTTTGTTTCCTCTTGAAGTACCCCATGCAGAGACTGGCGAAAAACACTTTCGTTTGAAAGGGGTTGACAAGCTTCCAAAAAACTACTAGTTTGCTGAAATCTCAGCAAACATTTTTTCACCAAAACTTGATGATACTTGGTGGTAATGATCAGTTCACTAAGCCCACTTGGCTGCCCAATTTTACTCTTCTAGGTTCACGCGTTCGTTTCCAGTAACACTTTGAAATTTTAGGTTTCACTCTGTTTTCTGCTATATAGATAGATGTCTTTGAAACTCTAAATCAAACACGGTTTGTGCTAGCTCCTTGAAACTTGACAAAATGAAGTAGTTGTTAGTTCTATCTCTATGGTTTTTTTCCTCTTGAAGTACCCCATGCAGAGACTGGCGAAAAACACTTTCCTTTGAAAGGGGTTGCCAAGCTTCCAAAAAACTACTAGTTTGCTGAAATCTCAGCAAACATTTTTTCACCAAATCTTGATGATACTTGGTGGTAATGATCAGATCACTAAGCCCACTTGGCTGCCCAATTTTTACTCTTCTAGGTTCAAGCGTTCGTTTCCAGTAACACTTTGAAATTTTAGGTTTCACTCTGTTTTCTGTTATATACATAGATGTGTTTGAAACTCTAAATCAAACACGGTTTGTGCTAGGTCCTTGAAACTTGACAAAATGAAGTAGTTCTAAGTACTATCTCTATGGTTTGTTTCCTCTTGAAGTACCCCATGCAGAGACTGGCGAAAAACACTTTCGGTTGAAATGGGTTGCCAAGCTTCCAAAAAACTACTAGTTTGCTGAAATCTCAGCAAACATTTTTTCACCAAAACTTGATGATACTTGGTGGTAATGATCAGTTCACTAAGCCCACTTGGCTGCCCAATTTTACTCTTCTAGGTTCACGCGTTCGTTTCCAGTAACACTTTGAAATTTTAGGTTTCACTCTGTTTTCTGCTATATAGATAGATGTCTTTGAAACTCTAAATCAAACACGGTTTGTGCTAGCTCCTTGAAACTTGACAAAATGAAGTAGTTGTTAGTTCTATCTCTATGGTTTTTTTCCTCTTGAAGTACCCCATGCAGAGACTGGCGAAAAACACTTTCGTTTGAAAGGGGTTGCCAAGCTTCCAAAAAACTACTAGTTTGCTGAAATCTCAGCAAACATTTTTTCACCAAATCTTGATGATACTTGGTGGTAATGATCAGTTCACTAAGCCCACTTGGCTGCCCAATTTTTACTCTTCTAGGTTCAAGCGTTCGTTTCCAGTAACACTTTGAAATTTTAGGTTTCACTCTGTTTTCTGCTATATAGATAGATGTCTTTGAAACTCTAAATCAAACACGGTTTGTGCTAGCTCCTTGAAACTTGACAAAATGAAGTAGTTGTTAGTTCTATCTCTATGGTTTTTTTCCTCTTGAAGTACCCCATGCAGAGACTGGCGAAAAACACTTTCGTTTGAAAGGGGTTGCCAAGCTTCCAAAAAACTACTAGTTTGCTGAAATCTCAGCAAACATTTTTTCACCAAATCTTGATGATACTTGGTGGTAATGATCAGTTCACTAATCCCACTTGGCTGCCCAACTTTCACTCTTCTAGGTTCAAGCGTTCGTTTCCAGTAACAGT
The DNA here is from genome assembly GCF_048772815.1 of Callospermophilus lateralis. Classification (NCBI taxonomy): domain Eukaryota; kingdom Metazoa; phylum Chordata; class Mammalia; order Rodentia; family Sciuridae; genus Callospermophilus; species Callospermophilus lateralis. The sequence continues at coordinate 8,237 of NW_027511814.1, read as the reverse complement.
TTGAATTTTTAGGTTTCACTCTGTTTTCTGCTATATAGATAGATGTGTTTGAAACTCTAAATCAAACACGGTTTGTGCTAGCTCCGTGAAACTTGACAAAATGAAGTAGTTCTAAGTTCTATCTCTATGGTTTGTTTCCTCTTGAAGTACCCCATGCAGAGACTGGCGAAGAACACATTCGTTTGAAAGGGGTTGCCAAGCTTCCAAAAAACTACTCGTTTGCTGAAATCTCAGCAAACATTTTTTCACCAAATCTTGATGATACTCGGTTGTAATGATCAGTTCACTAAGCCCACTTGGCTGCCCAATTTTTACTCTTCTAGGTTCAAGCGTTCGTTTCCAGTAACACTTTGAAATTTTAGGTTTCACTCTGTTTTCTGTTATATACATAGATGTGTTTGAAACTCTAAATCAAACACGGTTTGTGCTAGGTCCTTGAAACTTGACAAAATGAAGTAGTTCTAAGTACTATCTCTATGGTTTGTTTCCTCTTGAAGTACCCCATGCAGAGACTGGCGAAAAACACTTTCGGTTGAAATGGGTTGCCAAGCTTCCAAAAAACTACTAGTTTGCTGAAATCTCAGCAAACATTTTTTCACCAAAACTTGATGATACTTGGTGGTAATGATCAGTTCACTAAGCCCACTTGGCTGCCCAATTTTACTCTTCTAGGTTCACGCGTTCGTTTCCAGTAACACTTTGAAATTTTAGGTTTCACTCTGTTTTCTGCTATATAGATAGATGTCTTTGAAACTCTAAATCAAACACGGTTTGTGCTAGCTCCTTGAAACTTGACAAAATGAAGTAGTTGTTAGTTCTATCTCTATGGTTTTTTTCCTCTTGAAGTACCCCATGCAGAGACTGGCGAAAAACACTTTCGTTTGAAAGGGGTTGCCAAGCTTCCAAAAAACTACTAGTTTGCTGAAATCTCAGCAAACATTTTTTCACCAAATCTTGATGATACTTGGTGGTAATGATCAGTTCACTAAGCCCACTTGGCTGCCCAATTTTTACTCTTCTAGGTTCAAGCGTTCGTTTCCAGTAACACTTTGAAATTTTAGGTTTCACTCTGTTTTCTGCTATATAGATAGATGTCTTTGAAACTCTAAATCAAACACGGTTTGTGCTAGCTCCTTGAAACTTGACAAAATGAAGTAGTTGTTAGTTCTATCTCTATGGTTTTTTTCCTCTTGAAGTACCCCATGCAGAGACTGGCGAAAAACACTTTCGTTTGAAAGGGGTTGCCAAGCTTCCAAAAAACTACTAGTTTGCTGAAATCTCAGCAAACATTTTTTCACCAAATCTTGATGATACTTGGTGGTAATGATCAGTTCACTAATCCCACTTGGCTGCCCAACTTTCACTCTTCTAGGTTCAAGCGTTCGTTTCCAGTAACACTTTGAATTTTTAGTTTTCACTCTGTTTTCTGCTATATAGATAGATGTGTTTGAAACTCTAAATCAAACACGGTTTGTGCTAGCTCCGTGAAACTTGACAAAATGAAGTAGTTCTAAGTTCTATCTCTATGGTTTGTTTCCTCTTGAAGTACCCCATGCAGAGACTGGCGAAGAACACATTCGTTTGAAAGGGGTTGCCAAGCTTCCAAAAAACTACTCGTTTGCTGAAATCTCAGCAAACATTTTTTCACCAAATCTTGATGATACTCGGTTGTAATGATCAGTTCACTAAGCCCACTTGGCTGCCCAATTTTCACTCTTCTAGGTTCAAGCGTTCGTTTCCAGTAACTCTTTGAATTTTTAGGTTTCACTCTGTTTTCTGCTATATAGATAGATGTGTTTGAAACTCTAAATCAAACACGGTTTGTGCTAGCTCCTTGAAACTTGACCAAATGAAGTAGTTCTAAGTTCTATCTCTATGGTTTGTTTCCTCTTGAAGTACCCCATGCAGAGACTGGCGAAAAACACTTCCGTTTGAAAGGGGTTGCCAAGCTTCCAAAAAACTACTAGTTTGCTGAAATCTCAGCAAACATTTTTTCACCAAAACTTGATGATACTTGGTGGTAATGATCAGTTCACTAAGCCCACTTGGCTGCCCAATTTTTACTCTTCGAGGTTCAAGTGTTCGTTTCCAGTAACACTTTGAAATTTTAGGTTTCACTCTGTTTTCTGCTATATAGATAGATGTCTTTGAAACTCTAAATCAAACACGGTTTGTGCTAGCTCCTTGAAACTTGACAAATTGAAGTAGTTGTTAGTTCTATTTCTATGGTTTTTTTCCTCTTGAAGTACCCCATGCAGAGACTGGCGAAAAACACTTTCGTTTGAAAGGGGTTGCCAAGCTTCCAAAAAAATACTAGTTTGCTGAAATCTCAGCAAACATTTTTTCACCAAATCTTGATGATACTTGGTGGTAATGATCAGTTCACTAATCCCACTTGGCTGCCCAACTTTCACTCTTCTAGGTTCAAGCGTTCGTTTCCAGTAACAGTTTGAATTTTTAGGTTTCACTCTGTTTTCTGCTATATAGATAGATGTGTTTGAAACTCTAAATCAAACACGGTTTGTGCTAGCTCCGTGAAACTTGACAAAATGAAGTAGTTCTAAGTTCTATCTCTATGGTTTGTTTCCTCTTGAAGTACCCCATGCAGAGACTGGCGAAGAAAACTTTCGTTTGAAAGGGGTTGCCAAGCTTCCAAAAAACTCCTCGTTTGCTGAAATCTCAGCAAACATTTTTTCACAAAACTTGATGATACTGGGTGGTAATGATCAGTTCACTAAGCCCACTTGGCTGCCCAATTTTCACACTTCTAGGTTCAAGCGTTCGTTTCCAGTAACACTTTGAATTTTTAGGTTTCACTCTGTTTTCTGCTATATAGATAGATGTGTTTGAAACTCTAAATCAAACACGGTTTGTGCTAGCTCCTTGAAACTTGACCAAATGAAGTAGTCCTAAGTTCTATCTCTATGGTTTGTTTCCTCTTGAAGTACCCCATGCAGAGACTGGCGAAAAACACTTCCGTTTGAAAGGGGTTGCCAAGCTTCCAAAAAACTACTAGTTTGCTGAAATCTCAGCAAACATTTTTTCACCAAATCTTGATGATACTTGGTGGTAATGATCAGTTCACTAATCCCACTTGGCTGCCCAAATTTTATTCTTCTAGGTTGAAGCTTTCGTTTCCAGTAACAGTTTGAATTTTTAGGTTTCACTCTGTTTTCTCCTACATAGATAGCTGTGTTTGGAATTCTAAATCAAACACGGTTTGTGCTACCTCCTTGAAACTTGACCAAATGAAATAGTTCTAAGTTCTATCTCTATGGTTTGTTTCCTCTTGAAGTACCCCATGCAGAGACTGGCGAAAAACACTTTCGTTTGAAAGGGGTTGCCAAGCTTCCAAAAAACTGCTAGTTTGCTGAAATCTCAGCAAACATTTTTTCACCAAAACTTGATGATACTTGGTGGTAATGATCAGTTCACTAAGCCCACTTGGCTGCCCAATTTTCACTCTTCTAGGTTCAAGCGTTCGTTTCCAGTAACACTTTGAATTTTTAGGTTTCACTCTGTTTTCTGCTATATAGATAGATGTGTTTGAAACTCTAAATCAAACACGGTTTGTGCTAGCTCTTTGAAACTTGACCAAATGAAGTAGTCCTATGTTCTATGTCTATGGTTTGTTTCCTCTTGAAGTACCCCATGCAGAGACTGGCGAAAAACACTTCCGTTTGAAAGGGGTTGCCAAGCTTCCAAAAAACTACTAGTTTGCTGAAATCTCAGCAAACATTTTTTCACCAAATCTTGATGATACTTGGTGGTAATGATCAGTTCACTAATCAAACTTGGCTGCCCAACTTTCACTCTTCTAGGTTCAAGCGTTCGTTCCAGTAACAGTTTGAATTTTTAGGTTTCACTCTGTTTTCTGTTATATACATAGATGTGTTTGAAACTCTAAATCAAACACGGTTTGTGCTAGGTCCTTGAAACTTGACAAAATGAAGTAGTTCTAAGTTCTATCTCTATGGTTTGTTTCCTCTTGAAGTACCCCATGCAGAGACTGGCGAAAAACACTTTCGTTTGAAAGGGGTTGACAAGCTTCCAAAAAACTACTAGTTTGCTGAAATCTCAGCAAACATTTTTTCACCAAAACTTGATGATACTTGGTGGTAATGATCAGTTCACTAAGCCCACTTGGCTGCCCAATTTTACTCTTCTAGGTTCACGCGTTCGTTTCCAGTAACACTTTGAAATTTTAGGTTTCACTCTGTTTTCTGCTATATAGATAGATGTCTTTGAAACTCTAAATCAAACACGGTTTGTGCTAGCTCCTTGAAACTTGACAAAATGAAGTAGTTGTTACTTCTATCTCTATGGTTTTTTTCCTCTTGAAGTACCCCATGCAGAGACTGGCGAAAAACACTTTCCTTTGAAAGGGGTTGCCAAGCTTCCAAAAAACTACTAGTTTGCTGAAATCTCAGCAAACATTTTTTCACCAAATCTTGATGATACTTGGTGGTAATGATCAGTTCACTAAGCCCACTTGGCTGCCCAATTTTTACTCTTCTAGGTTCAAGCGTTCGTTTCCAGTAACACTTTGAAATTTTAGGTTTCACTCTGTTTTCTGTTATATACATAGATGTGTTTGAAACTCTAAATCAAACACGGTTTGTGCTAGGTCCTTGAAACTTGACAAAATGAAGTAGTTCTAAGTACTATCTCTATGGTTTGTTTCCTCTTGAAGTACCCCATGCAGAGACTGGCGAAAAACCCTTTCGTTTGAAAGGGGTTGCCAAGCTTCCAAAAAACTACTAGTTTGCTGAAATCTCAGCAAACATTTTTTCACCAAAACTTGATGATACTTGGTGGTAATGATCAGTTCACTAAGCCCACTTGGCTGCCCAATTTTACTCTTCTAGGTTCACGCGTTCGTTTCCAGTAACACTTTGAAATTTTAGGTTTCACTCTGTTTTCTGCTATATAGATAGATGTCTTTGAAACTCTAAATCAAACACGGTTTGTGCTAGCTCCTTGAAACTTGACAAAATGAAGTAGTTGTTAGTTCTATCTCTATGGTTTTTTTCCTCTTGAAGTACCCCATGCAGAGACTGGCGAAAAACACTTTCGTTTGAAAGGGGTTGCCAAGCTTCCAAAAAACTACTAGTTTGCTGAAATCTCAGCAAACATTTTTTCACCAAATCTTGATGATACTTGGTGGTAATGATCAGTTCACTAAGCCCACTTGGCTGCCCAATTTTTACTCTTCTAGGTTCAAGCGTTCGTTTCCAGTAACACTTTGAAATTTTAGGTTTCACTCTGTTTTCTGCTATATAGATAGATGTCTTTGAAACTCTAAATCAAACACGGTTTGTGCTAGCTCCTTGAAACTTGACAAAATGAAGTAGTTGTTAGTTCTATCTCTATGGTTTTTTTCCTCTTGAAGTACCCCATGCAGAGACTGGCGAAAAACACTTTCGTTTGAAAGGGGTTGCCAAGCTTCCAAAAAACTACTAGTTTGCTGAAATCTCAGCAAACATTTTTTCACCAAATCTTGATGATACTTGGTGGTAATGATCAGTTCACTAATCCCACTTGGCTGCCCAACTTTCACTCTTCTAGGTTCAAGCGTTCGTTTCCAGTAACAGTTTGAATTTTTAGGTTTCACTCTGTTTTCTGCTATATAGATAGATGTGTTTGAAACTCTAAATCAAACACGGTTTGTGCTAGCTCCGTGAAACTTGACAAAATGAAGTAGTTCTAAGTTCTATCTCTATGGTTTGTTTCCTCTTGAAGTACCCCATGCAGAGACTGGCGAAGAACACTTTCGTTTGAAAGGGGTTGCCAAGCTTCCAAAAAACTACTAGTTTGCTGAAATCTCAGCAAACATTTTTTCACCAAATCTTGATGATACTTGGTGGTAATGATCAGTTCACTAAGCCCACTTGGCTGCCCAATTTTCACTCTTCTAGGTTCAAGCGTTCGTTTCCAGTAACACTTTGAATTTTTAGGTTTCACTCTGTTTTCTGCTATATAGATAGATGTGTTTGAAACTCTAAATCAAACACGGTTTGTGCTAGCTCCTTGAAACTTGACCAAATGAAGTAGTTCTAAGTTCTATCTCTATGGTTTGTTTCCTCTTGAAGTACCCCATGCAGAGACTGGCGAAAAACACTTTCGTTTTAAAGGGGTTGCCAAGCTTCCAAAAAACTACTAGTTTGCTGAAATCTCAGCAAACATTTTTTCACAAAAACTTGATGATACTTGGTGGTAATGATCAGTTCACTAAGCCCACTTGGCTGCCCAATTTTACTCTTCTAGGTTCACGCGTTCGTTTCCAGTAACACTTTGAAATTTTAGGTTTCACTCTGTTTTCTGCTATATAGATAGATGTCTTTGAAACTCTAAATCAAACACGGTTTGTGCTAGCTCCTTGAAACTTGACAAAATGAAGTAGTTGTTAGTTCTATCTCTATGGTTTTTTTCCTCTTGAAGTACCCCATGCAGAGACTGGCGAAAAACACTTTCCTTTGAAAGGGGTTGCCAAGCTTCCAAAAAACTACTAGTTTGCTGAAATCTCAGCAAACATTTTTTCACCAAATCTTGATGATACTTGGTGGTAATGATCAGTTCACTAAGCCCACTTGGCTGCCCAATTTTTACTCTTCTAGGTTCAAGCGTTCGTTTCCAGTAACACTTTGAAATTTTAGGTTTCACTCTGTTTTCTGTTATATACATAGATGTGTTTGAAACTCTAAATCAAACACGGTTTGTGCTAGGTCCTTGAAACTTGACAAAATGAAGTAGTTCTAAGTACTATCTCTATGGTTTGTTTCCTCTTAAGTACCCCATGCAGAGACTGGCGAAAAACACTTTCGTTTGAAAGGGGTTGCCAAGCTTCCAAAAAACTACTAGTTTGCTGAAATCTCAGCAAACATTTTTTCACCAAAACTTGATGATACTTGGTGGTAATGATCAGTTCACTAAGCCCACTTGGCTGCCCAATTTTACTCTTCTAGGTTCACGCGTTCGTTTCCAGTAACACTTTGAAATTTTAGGTTTCACTCTGTTTTCTGCTATATAGATAGATGTCTTTGAAACTCTAAATCAAACACGGTTTGTGCTAGCTCCTTGAAACTTGACAAAATGAAGTAGTTGTTAGTTCTATCTCTATGGTTTTTTTCCTCTTGAAGTACCCCATGCAGAGACTGGCGAAAAACACTTTCGTTTGAAAGGGGTTGCCAAGCTTCCAAAAAACTACTAGTTTGCTGAAATCTCAGCAAACATTTTTTCACCAAATCTTGATGATACTTGGTGGTAATGATCAGTTCACTAAGCCCACTTGGCTGCCCAATTTTTACTCTTCTAGGTTCAAGCGTTCGTTTCCAGTAACACTTTGAAATTTTAGGTTTCACTCTGTTTTCTGCTATATAGATAGATGTCTTTGAAACTCTAAATCAAACACGGTTTGTGCTAGCTCCTTGAAACTTGACAAAATGAAGTAGTTGTTAGTTCTATCTCTATGGTTTTTTTCCTCTTGAAGTACCCCATGCAGAGACTGGCGAAAAACACTTTCGTTTGAAAGGGGTTGCCAAGCTTCCAAAAAACTACTAGTTTGCTGAAATCTCAGCAAACATTTTTTCACCAAATCTTGATGATACTTGGTGGTAATGATCAGTTCACTAATCCCACTTGGCTGCCCAACTTTCACTCTTCTAGGTTCAAGCGTTCGTTTCCAGTAACAGTTTGAATTTTTAGGTTTCACTCTGTTTTCTGCTATATAGATAGATGTGTTTGAAACTCTAAATCAAACACGGTTTGTGCTAGCTCCGTGAAACTTGACAAAATGAAGTAGTTCTAAGTTCTATCTCTATGGTTTTTTTCCTCTTGAAGTACCCCATGCAGAGACTGGCGAAGAACACTTTCGTTTGAAAGGGGTTGCCAAGCTTCCAAAAACTACTAGTTTGCTGAAATCTCAGCAAACATTTTTTCACCAAATCTTGATGATACTTGGTGGTAATGATCAGTTCACTAAGCCCACTTGGCTGCCCAATTTTCACTCTTCTAGGTTCAAGCGTTCGTTTCCAGTAACTCTTTGAATTTTTAGGTTTCACTCTGTTTTCTGCTATATAGATAGATGTGTTTGAAACTCTAAATCAAACACGGTTTGTGCTAGCTCCTTGAAACTTGACCAAATGAAGTAGTTCTAAGTTCTATCTCTATGGTTTGTTTCCTCTTGAAGTACCCCATGCAGAGACTGGCGAAAAACACTTTCGTTTTAAAGGGGTTGA
>NW_027511813.1:0-21070 GCF_048772815.1 Callospermophilus lateralis | reverse complement strand
CTGTAGGCGAACGCTTCAACCTAGCAGAACACAAATTGGTGAGCCAAGTGGGATTTGTGTACTGATCATTAGCAACAAGTATCATCAAGATTGGATGAAAAAATATTTGCTGGTATTTCAGAAACTCGTTATTTCTTAGAAGCTTGGCAAGCCATCTCAATGAAATTGCTTTTCCACAGTGTGTGCCTAGTGCTAATTGAAGAGGAAACAATCCATAGAGACAAAACTGAGAACTCCTTTATTTTGTCAAGTTTCAAAGAGCTACTACAAACCATGTTGGATTTAGAGTTCCAAATCCATCTATCTATACAGGAGAGAACAGAGGGAATCCTAAATATAAAAACTGCTACTGTAGACGAACGCTTCAAGCTAGAAGAACAAAATTTGGTGAGCCAAGTGGGATTTGTGTACTGATCATTAGCAACAAGTATCACCAAGATTGGGTGAAAAAATATTTGCTGGTACTTCGGAAACTCGTTATTTCTTAGAAGCTTGGCAACCCCTTTCAATGAAAGTGCTTTTCCACAGTCTGCGCCTAGGGCTACTTGAAGAGGAAACAACCATAGAGACAAAACTCAGAACTCCTTTATTTTGTCAAGTTTCAAAGAGCTACTACAAACCATGTTGGATTTAGAGTTCCAAATTCATCTATCTATATATGAGAGAACAGAGTGAAACCTAAATATAAAAACGGCTACTGTAGACGAACGCTTCAACCTAGAAGAACAAAATTTGGTGAGCCAAGTGGGATCTGTGTACTGATCATTACCACCAAGTATCATCAAGATTGGGTGAAAAATATTTGCTGGTATTTCGGGAACTCGTTATTTCTTAGAAGCTTGGCAACCCCTCTCAATGAAAGTGGTTATCCACAGTCTGTGCCTAGGGCTACTTGAAGAGGAAAAAAACCATAGAGACAAATCTCAGAACTCCTTTATATTGTCAAGTTTCAAAGAGCTACTACAAACCATGTTGGATTTAGAGTTCCAAATTCATCTATCTATATATGAGAGAACAGAGGGAAACCTAAATATAAAAACTGCTACTGTAGACGAACGCTTCAACCTAGAAGAACAAAATTTGGTGAGCCAAGTGTGATTTGTGTACTGATCATTAGCAACAAGTATCATCAAGATTGGGTGAAAAAATATTTGCTGGTACTTCGGAAACTCGTTATTTCTTAGAAGCTTGGCAACCCCTCTCAATGAAAGTGCTTTTCCACAGCCTGCGCCCAGGGCTACTTGAAGAGGAAACAAACCATAGAGACAAAACTGAGAACTCCTTTATTTTGTCAAGTTTCAAAGAGCTACTACAATCCATGTTGGATTTAGAGTTCCAAATTCATCTATCTATATAGGAGAGAACAGAGAGAAACCTAAATATAAAATCTTCTACTGTAGACGAACGCTTCAACCTAGAAGAACAGAATTTGGTGAGCCAAGTGGGATTTTTGTACAGATCATTAGCAACCAGTATCATCAAGATTGGGTGAAAAAATATTTGCTGGTACTTCGGAAACTCGTTATTTCTTAGAAGCTTGGCAACACCTCTCAATGAAAGTGCTTTTCCAGAGTCTGCGCCTAGGGCTACTTGAAGAGGAAACAAACCATAGAGACAAAACTCAGAACTCCTTTATTTTGTCAAGTTTCAAAGAGCTACTACAAACCATGTTGGATTTAGAGTCCAAATTCATCTATGTATATATGAGAGAACAGAGTGAAACCTAAATATAAAAACGACTACTGTAGACTAACGCTTCAACCTAGAAGATTAAAATTTGGTGAGCCAAGTGGGATCTGTGTACTGATCATTACCACCAAGTATCATCAAGATTGGGTGAAAAAATATTTGCTGGTATTTCAGAAACTCGTTATTTCTTAGAAGCTTGGCAACACCTCTCAATGAATGTGGTTTTCCACAGTCTGTGCCTAGGGCTACTTGAAGAGGAAACAAACCATAGAGACAAATCTCAGAAATCCTTTATTTTGTGAAGTTTCAAAGAGCTACTACAACCATGTTGGATTTAGAGTTCCAAATTCATCTATCTATATATGAGAGAACAGAGTGAAACCTAAATATAAAAACTGCTACTGTAGACGAACGCTTCAACCTAGAAGAAGAAAATTTGGTGAGCCAAGTGGGATCTGTGTACTGATCATTAGCAACATGTATCATCAAGATTGGGTGAAAAAATATTTGCTGGTATTTCGGAAACTCGTTATTTTTTAGAAGCTTGGCAACCCTTCTCAATTAAAGTTCTTTTCCACAGTCTTTGCCTAGGCCTCTTGAAGAGGAAACAAACCATAGAGACAAAACTCAGAACTCCTTTATTTTGTCAAGTTTCAAAGAGCTACTACAAACCATGTTGGATTTAGAGTTCCAAATTCATCTATCTATATATGAGAGAACAGAGTGAAAACTAAATATAAAAACTGCTACTGTAGACGAACGCTTCAACCTAGAAGAACAAAATTTGGTGAGCCCATTGGGATTTGTGTACTGATTATTACCACCAAGTATCATCAAGATTGGGTGAAAAAATATTTGCTGGTATTTCGGAAACTTGTAATTTCTTAGAAGCTTGGCTAACTCTCTCAATGAAAGTGCTTTTCCACAGTCTGTGCCTAGGGCTACTTGAAGAGGAAACAAACCAAAGAGACAAAACTGAGAACTCCTTTATTTTGTCAAGTTTCAAGGAGCTACTACAAACCATGTTGGATTTAGAGTTCCAAATTCATATATCTATATAGGAGAGAACAGAGGGAAACCTAAATATAAAAAGAGGTACTGTAGGCGAACGGTTCAACCTAGCAAAACACAAATTGGTGAGCCAAGTGGGATTTGTGTACTGATCATTAGCAACAAGTATCATCAAGATTGGGTGAAAAAATATTTGCTGGTATTTCAGAAACTCGTTATTTCTTAGAAGCTTGGCAAGCCATCTCAATGAAAGTGCTTTTCCACAGTGTGTGCCTAATGCTAATTGAAGAGGAAACAATCCATAGAGACAAAACTCAGAACTCCTTTATTTTGTCAAGATTCAAAGAGCTACTACAAACCATGTTGGATTTAGAGTTCCAAATTCATCTATCTACACAGGAGAGAACAGAGGGAATCCTAAATACAAAAACTGCTACTGTAGACGAACGCTTCAACCTAGAAGAACAAAATTTGGTGAGCCAACTGGGATTTGTGTACTGATCATTAGCAACAAGTATCATCAAGATTGGGTGAAAAAATATTTGCTGGAACTTCGGAAACTCGTTATTTCTTAGAAGCTTGGCAACCCCTCTCAATGAAAGTGCTTTTCCACAGCCTGCGCCCAGGGCTACTTGAAGAGGAAACAACCATAGAGACAAAACTCAGAAGTCCTTTATTTTGTCAAGTTTCAAAGAGCTACTACAAACCATGTTGGATTTAGAGTTCCAAATTCATCTATCTATATATGAGAGAACAGAGTGAAACCTAAATATAAAAACGGCTACTGTAGACGAACGCTTCAACCTAGAAGAACAAAATTTGGTGAGCCAAGTGGGATCTCTGTACTGATCATTACCACCAAGTATCATAAAGATTGGGTGAAAAAATATTTGCTGGTATTTCGGAAACTCGTTATTTCTTAGAAGCTTGGCAACCCTTCTCAATGAAAGTGGTTTTCCACAGTCTGTGCCTAGGGCTACTTGAAGAGGAAACAAACCATAGAGACAAAACTCAGAACTCTTTATTTTGTCAAGTTTCAAAGAGCTACTACAACCATGTTGGATTTAGAGTTCCAAATTCATCTATCTATATATGAGAGAACAGAGTGAAACCTAAATATAAAAACTTCTACTGTAGACGAACGCTTCAAACTAGAAGAAAAAAATTTGGTGAGCCAAGTGGGATCTGTGTACTGATCATTACCAACATGTATCATCAAGATTGGGTGAAAAAATATTTGCTGGTATTTCGGAAACTCGTTATTTCTTAGAAGCTTGGCAACCCTTCTCAATTAAAGTTCTCTTCCACAGTCTTTGCCTAGGCCTCTTGAAGAGAAAACAAACCATAGAGACAAAACTCAGAACTCCTTTATTTTTTCAAGTTTCAAAGAGCTACTACAAACCATGTTGGATTTAGAGTTCCAAATTCATCTATCTATATATGAGAGAACAGAGTGAAACCTAAATATAAAAACTGCTACTGTAGACGAACGCTTCAACCTAGAAGAACAAAATTTGGTGAGCCAAGTGGGATCTGTGTACTGATCATTACCACCAAGTATCATCAAGATTGGGTGAAAAAATATTTGCTGGTATTTTGGAAACTCGTTATTTCTTAGAAGCTTGGCAACCCCTCTCAATGGAAGTGCTTTTCCACAGTCTGTGCCTAGGGATACTTGAAGAGGAAACAAACCATAGAGACAAAACTGATAACTCCTTTATTTTGTCAAGTTTCAAAGAACTACTACAACCATGTTGGATTTAGAGTTCCAAATTCATCTATCTATATATGAGAGAACAGAGTGAAACATAAATATAAAAACTGCTACTGTAGACGAACGCTTCAACCTAGAAGAAGAAAATTTGGTGAGCCAAGTGGGATCTGTGTACTGATCATTACCAACATGTATCATCAAGATTTTGTGAAAAAATATTTGCTGGTATTTCGGAAACTCGTTATTTCTTAGAAGCTTGGCAACCCTTCTCAATTAAAGTTCTTTTCCACAGTCTTTGCCTAGGCCTCTTGAAGAGGAAACAAACCATAGAGACAAAACTCAGAACTCCTTTATTTTGTCAAGTTTCAAAGAGCTACTACAAACCATGTTGGATTTAGAGTTCCAAATTCATCTATCTATATAGGAGAGAACAGAGGGAAACCTAAATATAAAAACTGCTACTGTAGACGAACGCGTCAACCTAGAAGAACAAAATTTGGTGAGCCAAGTGGGATCTGTGTACTGATCATTACCACCAAGTATCATCAAGATTGGGTGAAAAAATATTTGCTGGTATTTTGGAAACTCCTTATTTCTTAGAAGCATGGCAACCCCTCTCAATGAAAGTGCTTTTCCACAGTCTGGGTCTAGGGATACTTGAAGAGGAAACAAACAATAGAGACAAAACTGAGAACTCCTTTATTTTGTCAAGTTTCAAAGAGCTACTGCAATCCATGTTGGATTTGGAGTTCCAAATTCATCTATCTATATGAGAGAACAGAGAGAAACCTAAATATAAAAACTGCTACTGTAGACGAACGCTTCAACCTAGAAGAACAAAATTTGGTGAGCCAATTGGGATTTGTGTACTGATCATTACCACCAAGTATCATCAAGATTGGGTGAAAAAATATTTGTTGGTATTTCGGAAACTTGTAATTTCTTAGAAGCTTGGCTAACTCTCTCAATGAAAGTGCTTTTCCACAGTCTGTGCCTAGGGCTACTTGAAGAGGAAACAAACCAAAGAGGCAAAACTGAGAACTCCTTTATTTTGTCAAGTTTCAAAGAGCTACTACAAACCATGTTGGATTTAGAGTTCCAAATTCATATATCTATATAGGAGAGAACAGAGGGAAACCTAAATATAAAAACTGCTACTGTAGGCGAACGCTTCAACCTAGCAGAACACAAATTGGTGAGCCAAGTGGGATTTGTTTACTGATCATTAGCAACAAGTATCATCAAGATTGGGTGAAAAAATATTTGCTGGTACTTCGGAAACTCGTTATTTCTTAGAAGCTTGGCAACCCCTCTCAATGAAAGTGCTTTTCCACAGTCTGCGCCTAGGGCTACTTGAAGAGGAAACAACCATAGAGACAAAACTCAGAACTCCTTTATTTTGTCAGTTTCAAAGAGCTACTACAAACCATGTTGGATTTAGAGTTCCAAATTCATCTATCTATATATGAGAGAACAGAGTGAAACCTAAATATAAAAACTGCTACTGTAGACGAACGCTTCAACCTAGAAGAACAAAATTTGGTGAGCCAAGTGGGATCTGTGTACTGATCATTACCACCAAGTATCATCAAGATTGGGTGAAAAAATATTTGCTGGTATTTCGGAAACTCGTTATTTCTTAGAAGCTTGGCAACACCGCTCAATGAAAGTGGTTTTCCACAGTCTGTGCCTAGGGCTACTTGAAGAGGAAACAAGCCATAGAGACAAAACTCAGAACTCCTTTATTTTGTCAAGTTTCAAAGAGCTACTACAAACCATGTTGGATTTAGAGTTCCAAATTCATCTATCTATATATGAGAGAACAGAGTGAAACCTAAATATAAAAACTGCTACTGTAGACGAACGCTTCAACCTAGAAGAACAAAATTTGGTGAGCCAAGTGGGATCTGTGTACTGATCATTACCACCAAGTATCATCAAGATTGGGTGAAAAAATATTTGCTGGTATTTCGGAAACTTGTAATTTCTTAGAAGCTTGGCTAACTCTCTCAATGAAAGTGCTTTTCCACAGTCTGTGCCTAGGGCTACTTGAAGAGGAAACAAACCAAAGAAACAAAACTGAGAACTCCTTTATTTTGTCAAGTTTCAAAGAGCTACTACAAACCATGTTGGATTTAGAGTTCCAAATTCATATATCTATATAGGAGAGAACAGAGGGAAACCTAAATATAAAAACTGCTACTGTAGGCGAACGCTTCAACCTAGCAGAACACAAATTGGTGAGCCAAGTGGGATTTGTGTACTGATCATTAGCAACAAGTATCATCAAGATTGGGTGAAAAAATATTTGCTGGTATTTCAGAAACTCGTTATTTCTTAGAAGCTTGGCAAGCCATCTCAATGAAATTGCTTTTCCACAGTGTGTGCCTAGTGCTAATTGAAGAGGAAACAATCCATAGAGACAAAACTGAGAACTCCTTTATTTTGTCAAGTTTCAAAGAGCTACTACAAACCATGTTGGATTTAGAGTTCCAAATCCATCTATCTATACAGGAGAGAACAGAGGGAATCCTAAATATAAAAACTGCTACTGTAGACGAACGCTTCAAGCTAGAAGAACAAAATTTGGTGAGCCAAGTGGGATTTGTGTACTGATCATTAGCAACAAGTATCACCAAGATTGGGTGAAAAAATATTTGCTGGTACTTCGGAAACTCGTTATTTCTTAGAAGCTTGGCAACCCCTTTCAATGAAAGTGCTTTTCCACAGTCTGCGCCTAGGGCTACTTGAAGAGGAAACAACCATAGAGACAAAACTCAGAACTCCTTTATTTTGTCAAGTTTCAAAGAGCTACTACAAACCATGTTGGATTTAGAGTTCCAAATTCATCTATCTATATATGAGAGAACAGAGTGAAACCTAAATATAAAAACGGCTACTGTAGACGAACGCTTCACCCTAGAGAACAAAATTTGGTGAGCCAAGTGGGATCTGTGTACTGATCATTACCACCAAGTATCATCAAGATTGGGTGAAAAAATATTTGCTGGTATTTCGGGAACTCGTTATTTCTTAGAAGCTTGGCAACCCCTCTCAATGAAAGTGGTTATCCACAGTCTGTGCCTAGGGCTACTTGAAGAGGAAAAAAACCATAGAGACAAATCTCAGAACTCCTTTATATTGTCAAGTTTCAAAGAGCTACTACAAACCATGTTGGATTTAGAGTTCCAAATTCATCTATCTATATATGAGAGAACAGAGGGAAACCTAAATATAAAAACTGCTACTGTAGACGAACGCTTCAACCTAGAAGAACAAAATTTGGTGAGCCAAGTGGGATTTGTGTACTGATCATTAGCAACAAGTATCATCAAGATTGGGTGAAAAAATATTTGCTGGTACTTCAGAAACTCGTTATTTCTTAGAAGGTTGGCAACCCCTCTCAATAAATTGCTTTTCCTCAGTGGGTGCCTAGTGCTAATTGAAGAGGAAACAATCCATAGAGACAAAACTGAGAAATCCTTTATTTTGTCAAGTTTCAAAGAGCTACTACAAACCATGTTGGATTTAGAGTTCCAAATTCATCTATCTATAGAGGAGAAAACAGAGGGAAACCTAAATATAAAAACTGCTATTGTAGACGAACGCTTCAACGTAGAAGAACAAAATTTGGTGAGCCAAGTGGGTACTGTGTACTGATCATTACCACCAAGGATCATCAAGATTGGGTGAAAAAATATTTGCTGGTATTTCAGAAACTCGTAATTTCTTAGAAGCTTGGCAACCCTTCTCAATTAAAGTTCTTTTCCACAGTCTGTTCCTAGGCCTCTTGAAGAGGAAACAAACCATAGAGACAAAACTCAGACTCCTTTATTTTGTCAAGTTTCAAAGAGCTACTACAATACATGTTGAATTTAGAGTTCCAAATTCATCTATCTATATAGGAGAGAACAGAGAGAAACCTAAATATAAAAACTGCTACTGTAGACGAACGCTTCAAGCTAGAAGAACAAAATTTGGTGAGCCAAGTGGGATCTGTGTACTGATCATTAGCAACATGTATCATCAAGATTGGGTGAAAAAATATTTGCTTTATTTCGGAAACTCGTTATTTCTTAGAAGCTTGGCAACCCCTCTCAATGAAAGTGGTTTTCCACAGTCTGTGCCTAGGGCTACATGAAGAGGAAACAAACCATAGAAACAAAACTCAGAACTCTTTATTTTGTCAAGTTTCAAAGAGCTACTACAAACCATGTTGGATTTAGAGTTCCAAATTCATCTATCTATATATGAGAGAACAGAGTGAAACCTAAATATAAAAACTGCTACTGTAGACGAACATTTCAACCTAGAAGAACAAAATTTGGTGAGCCAAGTGGGATCTCTGTACTGATCATTCCCACCAAGTATCATCAAGATTGGGTGAAAAAATATTTGCTGGTATTTCGGAAACTCGTTATTTCTTAGAAGCATGGCAACCCCTCTCAATGAAAGTGCTTTTCCACAGTCTGTGCCTAGGGATACTTGAAGAGAAAACAAACCATAGAGACAAAACTGAGAACTCCTTTATTTTGTCAAGTTTCAAAGAGCTACTACAATCCATGTTGGATTTAAAGTTCCAAATTCATCTATCTATATAGGAGAGAACAGAGAGAAACCTAAATATAAAAACTGCTACTGTAGACGAACGCTTCAACCTAGAAGAACAAAATTTGGTGAGCCAAGTAGGATTTGTGTACTGATCATTACCACCAAGTATCATCAAGATTGTGTGAAAAAATATTTGCTGGTATTTTGGAAACACCTTATTTCTTAGAAGCTTGGCAACCCATCTCAATGAAAGTGCTTTTCTACAGTCTGTGCCTTGGTCTACTTGAAGAGGAAACAAACCATAGAGACAAAACTGAGAACTCCTTTATTTTGTCAAGTTTCAAAGAGCTACTACAATCCATGTTGGATTTAGAGTTCCAAATTCATCTATCTATATAGGAGAGAACAGAGAGAAACCTAAATATAAAAACTGCTACTGTAGACGAACGGTTCAACCTAGAAGAACAAAATTTGGTGAGCCAAGTGGGATCTGTGTACTGATCATTACCACCTAGTATCATCAAGATTGGGTGAAAAAATATTTGCTGGTATTTCGGAAACTCGTTGTTTCTTAGAAGCTTGGCAACCCCTCTCAATGAAAGTGCTTTTCTACAGTCTGTGCTTTGGTCTACTTGAAGAGGAAACAAACCATAGAGACAAAACTGAGAACTCCTTTATTTTGTCAAGTTTCAAAGAGCTACTACAATCCATGTTGGATTTAGAGTTCCAAATTCATCTATCTATATAGGAGAGAACAGAGAGAAACCTAAAAATAAAAACTGCTACTGTAGACGAACGCTTCAACCTAGAAGAACAAAATTTGGTGAGCCAAGTGGGATTTGTGTACTGATCACTAGCAACCAGTATCATCAAGATTGGGTGAAAAAATATTTGCTGGTACTTCGGAAACTCGTTATTTCTTAGAAGCTTGGCAACCCCTCTCAATGAAAATGCTTTTCCACAGTGGGTGCCTAGTGGTAATTGAAGAGGAAACAATCCAAGCGACAAAACTGAGAACTCCTTTATTTTGTCAAGTTTCAAAGAGCTACTACAAACCATGTTGGATTTAGAGTTCCAAATTCATCTACCTATAGAGGAGAAAACAGAGGGAAACCTAAATATAAAAACGGCTACTGTAGACGAACGCTTCAACCTAGAAGAACAAAATTTGGTGAGCCAAGTGGGATCTGTGTACTGATCATTACCACCAAGTATCATCAAGATTGGGTGAAAAAATATTTGCTGGTATTTCGGAAACTTGTAATTTCTTAGAAGCTTGGCTAACTCTCTCAATGAAAGTGCTTTTCCACAGTCTGTGCCTAGGGCTACTTGAAGAGGAAACAAACCAAAGAGGCAAAACTGAGAACTCCTTTATTTTGTCAAGTTTCAAAGAGCTACTACAAACCATGTTGGATTTAGAGTTCCAAATTCATATATCTATATAGGAGAGAACAGAGGGAAACCTAAATATAAAAACTGCTACTGTAGGCGAAGCTTCAACCTAGCAGAACACAAATTGGTGAGCCAAGTGGGATTTGTTTACTGATCATTAGCAACAAGTATCATCAAGATTGGGTGAAAAAATATTTGCTGGTATTTCGGAAACTCGTTATTTCTTAGAAGCTTGGCCACCCCTCTCAATGAAAGTGGTTTCCCACAGTCTGTGCCTAGGGCTACATGAAGAGGAAACAAACCATAGAAACAAAACTCAGAACTCTTTATTTTGTCAAGTTTCAAAGAGCTACTAAAAACCATGTTGGATTTAGAGTTCAAAATTCATCTATCTATATATGAGAGAACAGAGTGAAACCTAAATATAAAAACTGCTACTGTAGACGAACGCTTCAACCTAGAAGAACAAAATTTGGTGAGCCAAGTGGGATCTGTGTACTGATCATTCCCACCAAGTATCATCAAGATTGGGTGAAAAAATATTTGCTGGTATTTCGGAAACTCGTTATTTCTTAGAAGCTTGGCAACCCCTCTCAATGAAAGTGCTTCCACAGTCTGTGCCTAGGGCTACTTGAAGAGGAAAAAAACCATAGAGACAAAACTGAGAACTCCTTTATTTTGTCAAGTTTCAAAGAGCTACTACAAACCATGTTGGATTTAGAGTTCCAAATTCATATATGTATATATGAGAGAACAGAGGGAAACCTAAATATAAACACTTCTACTGTAGGCGAACGCTTCAACCTAGAAAAACACAATTTGGGGAGCCAAGTGGGATTTGTGTACTGATCATTAGCAACCAGTATCATCAATATTGGGTGAAAAAATATTTGCTGGTACTTCGGAAACTCGTTATTTCTTAGAAGCTTGGCAACCCCTCTCAATGAAAGTGCTTTTCCCGAGTCTGAGCCTAGGGCTACTTGAAGAGGAAACAAACCATAGAGACAAAACTCAGAACTCCTTTATTTTGTCAAGTTTCAAAGAGCTACTACAAACCATGTTGTATTTAGAGTTCCAAATTCATCTATCTGTATATGAGAGAACAGAGTGGAACCTGAATATAAAAACGACTACTGTAGACGAACGCTTCAACCTAGAAGAAAAAAATTTGGTGAGCCAAGTGGTTACTGTGTACTGATCATTACCACCAAGTATCATCAAGATTGGGTGAAAAAATATTTGCTGATATTTCGGAAACTCGTTATTTCTTATAAGCTTGGCAACCCCTCTCAATGAAAGTGCTTTTCCACAGTCTGTGCCTAGGGCTACTTGAAGAGGAAACATACCATAGAAACAAAACTCAGAACTCTTTATTTTCTCAAGTTTCAAAGAGCTACTACAAACCATGTTGGATTTAGAGTTCCAAATTCATCTATCTACATATGAGAGAACAGAGTGAAACCTAAATATAAAAACTGCTACTGTAGACGAACGCTTCAACATAGAAGAACAAAATTTGGTGAGCCAAGTGGGATCTGTGTACTGATCATTCCCACCAAGTATCATCAAGATTGGGTGAAAAAATATTTGCTGGTATTTCGGAAACTCCTTATTTCTTAGAAGCTTGGCAACCCCTCTCAATGAAAGTGCTTTTCCACAGTCTGTGTCGAGGGATACTTGAAGAGGAAACAAACCATAGAGACAAAACTGAGAACTCCTTTATTTTGTCAAGTTTCAAAGAGCTACTAACATCCATGTTGGATTTAAAGTTCCAAATTCATCTATCTATATAGGAGAGAACAGAGAGAATCCTAAATAAAAAAATTGCTACTGTAGACGAACGCTTCAACCTAGAAGAACAAAATTTGGTGAGCCAATTGGGATTTGGGTACTGATCATTACCACCAAGTATCATGAAGATTGGGTGAAAAAATATTTGCTGGTATTTCGGAAACTTGTAATTTCTTAGAAGCTTGGCAAACTCTCTCAATGAAAGTGCTTTTCCACAGTCTGTGCCTAGGGCTACTTGAAGAGGAAACAAACCATAGAGACAAAACTGAGAACTCCTTTATTTTGTCAAGTTTCAAAGAGCTACTACAAACCATGTTGGATTTAGAGTTCCAAATTCATATATCTATATAGGAGAGAACAGAAGAAAACCTAAATATAAAAACTGCTACTGTAGGCGAACGCTTCAACCTAGCAGAACAAAATTTGGTGAGCCAAGTGGGATTTGTGTACTGATCATTAGCAACAAGTATCATCAAGATTGGGTGAAAAAATATTTGCTGGTATTTCAGAAACTCGTTATTTCTTAGAAGCTTGGCAACCCCTCTCAATGAAAGTGCTTTTCCACAGTGTGTGCCTAGTGCTAATTGAAGAGGAAACAATCCATAGAGACAAAACTGAGAACTCCTTTATTTTGTCAAGTTTCAAAGAGCTACTACAAACCATGTTGGATTTAGAGTTCCAAATTCATCTATCTATACAGGAGAGAACAGAGGAAAACCTAAATATAAAAACTGCTACTGTAGACGAACGCTTCAACCTAGAAAAACACAATTTGGTGATCCAAGTGGGATCTGTGTACTGATCATTAGCAACATGTATCATCAAGATTGGGTGAAAAAATATTTGCTGGTATTTCGGAAACTCGTTATTTCTCAGAAGCTTGGCAACCCCTCTCAATTAAAGTGCTTTTCCACAGTCTGTGCCTAGGCCTCTTGAAGAGGAAACAAACCATAGAGACAAAACTCAGAACTCCTTTATTTTGTCAAGTTTCAAAGAGCTACTACAAACCATGTTGGATTTAGAGTTCCAAATTCATTTATCTATATATGAGAGAACAGAGTGAAACCTAAATATAAAAACGGCTACTGTAGACGAACGCTTCAACCTAGAAGAACAAAATTTGGTGAGCCAAGTGGGTACTGTGTAATGATCATTACCACCAAGTATCATCAAGATTGGGTGAAAAAATATTTGCTGGTATTTCGGAAACTCCTTATTTCTTAGAAGCTTGGCAACCCCTCTCAATGAAAGTGCTTTTCCACAGTCTGTGTCGAGGGATACTAGAAGAGGAAACAAACCATAGAGACAAACCTGAGAACTCCTTTATTTTGTCAAGTTTCAAAGAGCTACTAAAATCCATGTTGGATTTAAAGTTCCAAATTCATCTATCTATATAGGAGAGAACAGAGAGAATCCTAAATATAAAAACTGCTACTGTAGACGAACGCTTCAACCTAGAAGAACAAAATTTGGTGAGCCAATTGGGATTTGGGTACTGATCATTACCACCAAGTATCATCAAGATTGGGTGAAAAAATATTTGCTGGTATTTCGGAAACTTGTAATTTCTTAGAAGCTTGGCAAACTCTCTCAATGAAAGTGCTTTTCCACAGTCTGTGCCTAGGGCTACTTGAAGAGGAAACAAACCATAGAGACAAAACTGAGAACTCCTTTATTTTGTCAAGTTTCAAAGAGCTACTACAAACCATGTTGGATTTAGAGTTCCAAATTCATATATCTACATAGGAGAGAACAGAAGGAAACCTAAATATAAAAACTGCTACTGTAGGCGAACGCTTCAACCTAGCAGAACACAATTTGGTGAGCCAAGTGGGATTTGTGTACTGATCATTAGCAACAAGTATCATCAAGATTGGGTGAAAAAATATTTGCTGGTACTTCGGAAACTCGTTATTTCTTAGAAGCTTGGCAACCCCTCTCAATGAAAGTGCTTTTCCCGAGTCTGAGCCTAGGGCTACTTGAAGAGGAAACAAACCATAGAGACAAAACTCAGAACTCCTTTATTTTGTCAAGTTTCAAAGAGCTACTACAAACCATGTTGGATTTAGAGTTCCAAATTCATCTATCTATATATGAGAGAACAGAGTGGAACCTAAATATAAAAACGACTACTGTAGACGAACGCTTCAACCTAGAAGAACAAAATTTGGTGAGCCAAGTGGTTACTGTGTACTGATCATTACCACCAAGTATCATCAAGATTGGGTGAAAAAATATATGCTGATATTTCGGAAACTCGTTATTTCTTAGAAGCTTGGCAACCCATCTCTATGAAAGTGGTTTTCCACAGTCTGTGCCTAGGACTACTTGAAGAGGAAACAAACCATAGAAACAAAACTCAGAACTCTTTATTTTGTCAAGTTTCAAAGAGCTACTACAAACCATGTTGGATTTAGAGTTCCAAATTCATCTATCTATATATGAGAGATCAGAGTGAAACCTAAATATAAAAACTGCTACTGTAGACGAACGCTTCAACCTAGAATAACAAAATTTGGTGAGCCAAGGGGGATCTGTGTACTGATCATTCCCACCAAGTATCATCAAGATTGGGAGAAAAACTATTGGCTGGTATTTTGGAAACTCGTTATTTCTTAGAAGCTTGGATACCCCTCTCAATGAAAGTGCTTTTCCACAGTCTGTGCCTAGGGCTACTTGAAGAGGAAACAAACCATAGAGACAAAACTGAGAACTCCTTTATTTTGACAAGTTTCAAAGAGCTACTACAATCCATGTTGGATTTAGAGTTCCAAATTCATCTATCTATATAAGAGAGAACAGAGAGAAACCTAAATATAAAAACTGCTACTGTAGACGAACGCTTCAACCTAGAAGAACAAAATTTGGTGAGCCAATTAAGATTTGGGTACTGATCATTACCACCAAGTATCATCAAGATTGGGTGAAAAAATATTTGCTGGTATTTCGGAAACTTGTAATTTCTTAGAAGCTTGGCAAACTCTCTCAATGAAAGTGCTTTTCCACAGTCTGTGCCTAGGGCTACTTGAAGAGGAAACAAACAAAAGAGACAAAACTGAGAACTCCTTTATTTTGTCAAGTTTCAAAGAACTACTACAAACAATGTTGGATTTAGAGTTCCAAATTCATATATCTATATAGGAGAGAACAGAGGGAAACCTAAATATAAAAACTGCTACTGTAGGCGAACGCTTCAACCTAGCAGAACACAATTTGGTGAGCCAAGTGGGATTTGTGTACTGATCATTAGCAACAAGTATCATCAAGATTGGGTGAAAAAATATTTGCTGGTATTTCAGAAACTCGTTATTTCTTAGAAGCTTGGCAACCCCTCTCAATGAAAGTGCTTTTCCACAGTGTGTGCCTAGTGCTAATTGAAGAGGAAACAATCCATAGAGACAAAACTGAGAACTCCTTTATTTTGTCAAGTTTCAAAGAGCTACTACAAACCATGTTGGATTTAGAGTTCCAAATTCATCTATCTATACAGGAGAGAACAGAGGGTAACCTAAATATAAAAACTGCTACTGTAGACGAACGCTTCAACCTAGAAGAACATAATTTGGTGAGCCAAGTGGGATCTGTGTACTGATCATTAGCAACATGTATCATCAAGATTGGGTGAAAAAATATTTGCTGGTATTTCGGAAACTCGTTATTTCTCAGAAGCTTGGCAACCCCTCTCAATTAAAGTGCTTTTCCACCGTCTGTGCCTAGGCCTCTTGAAGAGGAAACAAACCATAGAGACAAAACTCAGAACTCCTTATTTTGTCAAGTTTCAAAGAGCTACGACAAACCATGTTGGATTTAGAGTTCCAAATTCATCTATCTATATATGAGAGAACAGAGTGAAACCTAAATATAAAAAACGGCTACTGTAGACGAACGCTTCAACCTAGAAGAGCAAAATTTGGTGAGCCAAGTGGGATCTGTGAGCTCTGATCATTACCACCAAGTATCATCAAGATTGGGTGAAAAAAATATTTGCTGATATTTCGGAACTCGTATTCTTAGAAGCTTGGCCACCCCTCTCAATGAAAGTGGTTTTCCACAGTCTGTGCCTAGGGCTACATGAAGAGGAAACAAACCATAGAAACAAAACTCAGAACTCTTTATTTTGTCAAGTTTCAAAGAGCTACTACAAAGCATGTTGGATTTAGAGTTCCAAATTCATCTATCTATATATGAGAGAACAGAGTGAAACCTAAATATAAAAACTGCTACTGTAGACGAACGCTTCAAGCTAGAAGAACAAAATTTGGTGAGCCAAGTGGGATCTGTGTACTGATCATTTCCAACAAGTATCATCAAGATTGGGTGAAAAAATATTTCCTGGTATTTCGGAAACTCGTTATTTCTTAGAAGCTTGGCAACCCCTCTCAATGAAAGTGCTTTTCCACAGTCTGTGTCGAGGGATACTTGAAGAGGAAACAAACCATAGAGACAAAACTGAGAACTCCTTTATTTTGTCCAGTTTCAAAGATCTACTAAAATCCATGTTGGATTTACAGTTCCAAATTCATCTATCTATATAGGAGAGAACAGAGAGAATCCTAAATATAAAACTGCTACTGTAGACGAATGCTTCAACCTAGAAGAACAAAATTTGGTGAGCCATGTGGGATTTGTGTACTGATCATTACCACCAAGTATCATCAAGATTGGGTGAAAAAATATTTGCTGGTATTTCGGAAACTTGTAATTTCTTAGAAGCTTGGCAAACTCTCTCAATGAAAGTGCTTTTCCACAGTCTGTGCCTAGGGCTACTTGAAGAGGAAACAAACCATAGAGACAAAACTGAGAACTACTTTATTTTGTCAAGTTTCAAAGAGCTACTACAAACGATGTTGGATTTAGAGTTCCAAATTCATATATCTATATAGGAGAGAACAGAGGGAAACCTAAATATAAAAACTTCTACTGTAGGCGAACGCTTCAACCTAGAAGAACACAATTTGGTGAGCTAAGTGGGATTTGTGTACTGATAATTAGCAACCAGTATCATCAAGATTGGGTGAAAAAATATTTGCTGGTCTTCGGAAACTCGTTATTTCTTAGAAGCTTGGCAACCCCTCTCAATGAAAGTGCTTTTCCCGAGTCTGCGCCTAGGGCTACTTGAAGAGGAAACAAACCATATAGACAAAACAATCAGAACTCCTTTATTTTGTCAAGTTTCAAAGAGCTACTACAAACCATGTTGGATTTAGAGTTCCAAATTCATCTATCTGTATATGAGAGAACAGAGTGGAACCTGAATATAAAAACGACTACTGTAGACGAACGCTTCAACCTAGAAGAAGAAAATTTGGTGAGCCAAGTGGTTACTGTGTACTGATCATTTCCACCAAGTATCATCAAGATTGGGTGAAAAAATATTTGCTGATATTTCGGAAACTCGTTATTTCTTAGAAGCTTGGCAACCCCTCTCAATGAAAGTGGTTTTCCACAGTCTGTGCCTAGGGCTACTTGAAGAGGAAACAAATCATAGAAACAAAACTCAGAACTCTTTATTTTGTCAAGTTTCAAAGAGCTACTACAAACCATGTTGGATTTAGAGTTCCAAATTTATCTATCTACATATGAGAGAACAGAGTGAAACCTAAATATAAAAACTGCTACTGTAGACGAACGCTTCAACATAGAAGAACAAAATTGGTGAGCCAAGGTGGGATTTGTGTACTGATCATTACCACCAAGTATCATCAAGATTGGGTGAAAAACTATTGGCTGGTATTTTGGAAACTCGTTATTCTTAGAAGCTTGGCGACCCCTCTCAATGAAAGTGCTTTTCCACAGTCTGTGCCTAGGGCTACTTGAAGAAGGAAACAAACCATAGAGACAAAACTGAGAACTCCTTTATTTTGTCAAGTTTCAAAGAGCTACTACAATTCATGTTGGATTTAGAGTTCCAAATTCGTCTATCTATATAGGAGAGAACAGAGAGAAACCCAAATATAAAAACTGCTACAGTAGACGAACGCTTCCACCTAGAAAAACAAAATTTGGTGAGCCAATTGGGATTTGTGTACTGATCATTACCACCAAGTATCATCAAGATTGGGTGAAAAAATATTTGCTGGTATTTAGGGAACATGTAATTGCTTAGAAGCTTGGCAACTCTCTCAATGAAAGTGCTTTTCCACAGTCTGTGCCTAGGGCTACTTGAAGAGGAAACAAACCATAGAGACAAAACTGAGAACTCCTTTATTTTGTCAAGTTTCAAAGAGCTACTACATCCATGTTGGATTTAGAGTTCCAAATTCCATATATCTATATAGGAGAGAACAGAGGAAACCTAAATATAAAAACTGCTACTGTAGGCGAACACTTCAACCTAGCAGAACACAATTTGTTGAGCCAAGTGGGATTTGTGTACTGATCATTAGCAACAAGTATCATCAAGATTGGGTGAAAAAATATTTGCTGGTATTTCAGAAACTCGTTATTTCTTAGAAGCTTGGCAACCCCTCTCAATGAAAGTGCTTTTCCACAGTGTGTGCCTAGTACTAATTGAAGAGGAAACAATCCATAGAGACAAAACTGAGAACTCCTTTATTTTGTCAAGTTTCAAAGAGCTACTACAAACCATGTTGGATTTAGAGTTCCAAATTCATCTATCTATACAGGAGAGAACAGAGGGAAACCTAAATATAAAAACTGCTACTGTAGACGAACGCTTCAACCTAGAAGAACATAATTTGGTGAGCCAAGTGGGATCTGTGTACTGATCATTAGCAACATGTATCATCATGTTTGGGTGAAAAAATATTTGCTGGTATTTCGGAAACTCGTGATTTCTCAGAAGCTTGGCAACCCCTCTCAATAAAAGTGCTTTTCCACAGTCTGTGCCTAGGCCTCTTGAAGAGGAAACAAAACCATAGAGACAAAACTCAGAACTCCTTTATTTTGTCAAGTTTCAAAGAGCTACTACAAACCACGTTGGATTTAGAGTTCCAAATTCATCTATCTATACAGGAGAGAACAGAGGGAAACCTAAATATAAAAACTGCTACTGTAGACGAACGCTTCAAACTAGAAGAACAAAATTTGGTGAGCCAAGTGGGATCTGTGTACTGATCATTACCACCAAGTATCATCAAGATTGGGTGAAAAAATATTTGCTGGTACTTCGGAAACTCGTTATTCTTAGAAGCTTGGCAACCCCTCTCAATGAAAGTGCTTTTCCAGAGTCTGCGCCTAGGGCTACTTGAAGAGGAAACAACCCATATAGACAAAACTGAGAACTCCTTTATTTTGTCAAGTTTCAAAGAGCTACTACAAACCATGTTGGATATAGATTCCAAATTCATCTATCTATATATGAGAGAACAGAGTGAAACCTAAATATAAAAACGACTACTGTAGACGAACGCTTCAAACTAGAAAAACAAAATTTGGTGAGCCAAGTGGGATCTGTGTACTGATCATTCCCACCAAGTATCATCAAGATTGGGTGAAAAAATATTTACTGGTATTTCAGAAACTCGTTATTTCTTAGAAGCTTGGCAACACCTCTCAATGAAAGTGGTTTTCCACAGTCTGTGCCTAGGGCTATTTGAAGAGGAAACAAAACATAGAGACAAATCTCAGAACTCCCTTATTTTGTCAAGTTTCATAGAGCTACTACAAACCATGTTGGATTTAGAGTTCCAAATTCATCTATCTATATATGATAGAACAGAGTGAATCCTAAATATAAAATCTGCTACTGTAGAGGAACGCTTCAACCTAGAACAAAATTTGGTGAGCCAAATGGGATCTGTGTACTGATCATATTACCACCAAGTATCATCAAGATTGGGTGAAAAAATATTTGCTGGTATTTTGGAAACTCGTTATTTCTTAGAAACTTGGCAACCCATCTCAATGAAAGTGCTTTTCCACAGTCTGTGCCTAGGGATACTTGAAGAGGAAACAAACAATAGAGACAAAACTGAGAACTCCTTTATTTTGTCAAGTTTTAAAGAGCTACTACAATCCATGTTGGATTTAGAGTTCCAAATTCATCTATCTATATAGGAGAGAACAGAGAGAAACCTAAATATAAAAACTGCTACTGTAGACGAACGCTTCAACCTAAAAGAACAAAATTATGTGAGCCAATTGGGATTTGTGTACTGATCATTACCAAGAAGTATCATCAAGATTGGGTGAAAAAATATTTGCTGGTATTTCGGAAATTGTAATTTCTTAGAAGCTTGGCAAACTCTCTCAATGAAAGTGCTTTTCCACAGTCTGCCTAGGGCTACTTGAAGAGGAAACAAACCATAGAGACAAAACTGAGAACTCCTTTATTTTGTCAAGGTTCAAAGAGCTACTACAAACCATGTTGGATTTAGAGTTCCAAATTCATATGACTATATAGGAGAGAACAGAGGGAAACCTAAATATAAAAACTGCTACTGTAGGCGAACGCTTCAACCTAGCAGAACACAATTTGGTGAGCCAAGTGGGATTTGTGTACTGATCATTAGCACCAAGTATCATCAAGATTGGGTGAAAAAATATTTGCTGGTATTTCAGAAACTCGTTATTTCTTAGAAGCTTGGCAACCCCTCTCAATGGAAGTGCTTTTCCACAGTCTGTGTCGAGGGATACTTGAAGAGGAAACAAACCATAGAGACAAAACTGAGAACTCCTTTATTTTGTCAAGTTTCAAAGAGCTACTAAAATCCATGTTGGATTTAAAGTTCCAAATTCATCTATCTATATAGGAGAGAACAGAGAGAATCCTAAATATAAAAACTGCTACTGTAGACGAACGCTTCAACCAAGAAGAACAAAATTTGGTGAGCCAAGTGGGATTTGTGTACTGATCATTACCACCAAGTATCATCAAGATTGGGTGAAAAAATATTTGCTTGGTGTTTCGGAAACTTGTAATTTCTTAGAAGCTTGGCAAACTCTCTCAATGAAAGTGCT
>NW_027511812.1:0-21088 GCF_048772815.1 Callospermophilus lateralis | reverse complement strand
TAGGTTGATGAGTTCGTCTACAGTAGCAGTTTTTATATTTAGGTTTCCCTCTGTTCTGTCCTATATACATAGATGAATTTGGAACTCTAAATCCAACATGCTTTGTAGTAGCTCTTTGAAACTTTACAAAATAAAGGAGTTCTCAGATTTGCCTCTATGGTTTGTTTCCTCTTCAAGTAGCCCTGGGCACAGATGTGGAATAGCACATTCATTGAAGGGGTTGCCAAGCTTCTAAGCAATAACGAGTTTCCGAAATACTAGCAAATATTTTTTCACCCAATCTTGATGATACTTGGTGGTAATGATCAGTACACAAATCCCACTTGGCTTACCAAATTTTGTTCTTCTAGGTTGACGCGTTCGTCTACAGTAGCAGTTTTTATATTTAAGTTTCCCTCTGTTCTCTCCTATATAGATAGATGAATTTGGAACTTTAAATCCAACATGGTTTGTAGTAGCTCTTTGAATCTTGACATAATAAAGGAGTTCTCAGATATGTCTCTATGGTTTGTTTCCTCTTCAAGTAGCCCTAGGCACAGACTGTGGAAAAGCACTTTCATTGAGAGGGGTTGCCAATCTTCTAAGAAATAACGAGTTTCCGAAATACCAGCAAATATTTTTTCACCCAATCTTGATGATACTTGTTGCTAACGATCAGTACACATATCCCACTTGGCTCACCAAATTTAGTTCTTCTAGGTTGAAGCGTTCGTGTACAGAAGCAGTTTTTATATTTAGGTTTCCCTCTGTTCTCTCCTATACAGATAGATGAATTTGGAACTCTAAATCCAACATGGTTTGTAGTAGCTCTTTGAAACTTGACAAAGTAAAGGAGTTCTCAGTTTTGTCTCTATGGATTGTTTCCACTTCAAGTAGCCCTAGGCACAGACTGTGGAAGCACTTTCATTGAGATGGGTTGCCAAGCTTCTAAGAAATAACGCGTTTCCGAAATACCAGCAAATATTTTTTCACACAATCTTGTTGATACTTGGTGGTAATGATCAGTACACAAATCCCACTTGGCTCACCAAAATTTAGTTCTTCTAGATTGAAGCGTTCGTGTACAGTAGCAGTTTTTATATTTAGGTTTCCCTCTGTTCTTTCCTATATAGATAGATGAATTTGGAACTCTAAATCCAACATGGTTTGTAGTAGCTCTTTGAAACTTGACAAAATAAAGGAGTTCTCAGTTTTGTCTCTATGCTTTGTTTCCTCTTCAAGTAGCCCTAGGCACAGACTGTGTAAAAGCACTTTCATTGAGAGGGGTTGCCAAGCTTCTAAGAAATAACGAGTTTCCGAAATACCAGCAAATATTTTTTCACACAATCTTGATGATACTTGGTGGTAATGATCAGTACACAAATCCCACTTGGCTCACCAAATTTTGTTCTTTTCGGTTGAAGCGTTCGTCTACAGTAGCAGTTTTTATATTTAGGTTTCCCTCTGTTCTCTCCTATATAGATAGATGAATTTGGAACTCTAAATCCAACATGGTTTTTAGTAGCTCTTTGAAACTTGACAAAATAAAGGAGTTCTCAGTTTTGTCTCTATGGTTTGTTTCCTCTTCAAGTAGCCCTAGGCACAGACTGTGGAAAGCACTTTCATTGAGATGGGTTGCCAAACTTCTAAAAAATAACTAGTTTCCGAAATACCAGCAAATATTTTTTCACCCAATCTTGATGATACTTGGTGGTAATGATCAGTACACAAATCCCACTTGGCTCACCAAATTTTGTTCTTCTAGGTTGAAGCGTTCGTCTACAGTAGCAGTTTTTATATTTAGGTTTCTCTCTGTTCTCTCCTATATAGATAGATGAATTTGGAACTCTAAATCCAACATGGTTTGTAGTAGCTCTTTGAAACTTGACAAAATAAAGGAGTTCTCAGTTTTGTCTCTATGGTTTGTTTCCTCTTCAAGTAGCCCTAGGCACAGACTGTGGAAAAGTACTTTCATTGAGAGGGGTTGCCAAGCTTCTAAGAAATAACGAGTTTCCGAAATACCAGCAAATATTTTTTCACCCAATCTTGATGATACTTGGTGGTAATGATCAGTACACAATTCGCACTTGGCTCACCAAATTTAGTTCTTCTAGGTTGAAGCGTTCGTGTACAGTAGCAGTTTTTATATTTAGGTTTCCCTCTGTTCTCTCCTATATAGATAGATGAATTTGGAACTCTAAATCCAACATGCTTTGTAGTAGCTCCTTGAAACTTTACAAAATAAAGGAGTTCTCAGATTTGCCTCTATGGTTTGTTTCCTCTTCAAGTAGCCCTGGGCACAGACAGTGGAATAGCACATTCATTGAAGGGGTTGCCAAGCTTCTAAGCAATAACGAGTTTCCGAAATACAAGCAAATATTTTTTCACCCAATCTTGATGATACTTGGTGGTAATGATCAGTACACAAATCCCACTTGGCTTACCAAATTTTGTTCTTCTAGGTTGACGCGTTCGTCTACAGTAGCAGTTTTTATATTTAAGTTTCCCTCTGTTCTCTCCTATATAGATAGATGAATTTGGAACTTTAAATCCAACATGGTTTGTAGTAGCTCTTTGAATCTTGACATAATAAAGGAGTTCTCAGATTTGTCTCTATGGCTGGTTTCCTCTTCAAGTAGCCCTAGGCACAGACTGTGGAAAAGCACTTTCATTGAGAGGGGTTTCCAAGCTTCTAAGAAATAACGAGTTTCCGAAATACCAGCAAATATTTTTTCACCCAATCTTGATGATACTTGTTGCTAATGATCAGTACACATATCCCACTTGGCTCACCAAATTTAGTTCTTCTAGGTTGAAGCGTTCGTGTACAGTAGCAGTTTTTATATTTAGGTTTCCCTCTGTTCTCTCCTATACAGATAGATGAATTTGGAACTCTAAATCCAACATGGTTTGTAGTAGCTCTTTGAAACTTGACAAAGTAAAAGAGTTCTCAGTTTTGTCTCTATGGATTGTTTCCACTTCAAGTAGCCCTAGGCACAGACTGTGGAAGCACTTTCATTGAGATGGCTTGCCAAGCTTCTAAGAAATAACGCGTTTCCGAAATACCAGCAAATATTTTTTCACACAATCTTGTTGATACTTGGTGGTAATGATCAGTACACAAGTCCCACTTGGCTCACCAAAATTTAGTTCTTCTAGATTGAAGCGTTCGTGTACAGTAGCAGTTTTTATATTTAGGTTTCCCTCTGTTCTCTCCTGTATAGATAGATGAATTTGGAACTCTAAATCCAACATGGTTTGTAGTAGCTCTTTGAAACTTGACAAAATAAAGGAGTTCTCAGTTTTGTCTCTATGCTTTGTTTCCTCTTCAAGTAGCCCTAGGCACAGACTGTGTAAAAGCACTTTCATTGAGAGGGGTTGCCAAGCTTCTAAGAAATAACGAGTTTCCGAAATACCAGCAAATATTTTTTCACACAATCTTGATGATACTTGGTGGTAATGATCAGTACACAAATCCCACTTGGCTCACCAAATTTTGTTCTTTTCTGTTGAAGCGTTGGTCTACAGTAGCAGTTTTTATATTTAGGTTTCCCTCTGTTCTGTCCTATATACATAGATGAATTTGGAACTCTAAATCCAACATGGTTTGTAGTAGCTCTTTGAAACTTGACAAAATAAAGGAGTTCTCAGTTTTGTCTCTATGGTTTGTTTCCTCTTCAAGTAGCCCTAGGCACAGACTGTGGAAAGCACTTTCATTGAGATGGGTTGCCAAGCTTCTAAAAAATAACTAGTTTCCGAAATACCAGCAAATATTTTTTCACCCAATCTTGATGATACTTGGTGGTAATGATCAGTACACAAATCCCACTTGGCTCACCAAATTTTGTTCTTCTAGGTTGAAGCGTTCGTCTACAGTAGCAGTTTTTATATTTAGGTTTCTCTCTGTTCTCTCCTATATAGATAGATGAATTTGGAACTCTAAATCCAACATGGTTTGTAGTAGCTCTTTGAAACTTGACAAAATAAAGGAGTTCTCAGTTTTGTCTCTATGGTTTGTTTCCTCTTCAAGTAGCCCTAGGCACAGACTTTGGAAAAGTACTTTCATTGAGAGGGGTTGCCAATCTTCTAAGAAATAACGAGTTTCCGAAATACCAGCAAATATTTTTTCACCCAATCTTGATGATACTTGGTGGTAATGATCAGTACACAATTCGCACTTGGCTCACCAAATTTAGTTCTTCTAGGTTGAAGCGTTCGTGTACAGTAGCAGTTTTTATATTTAGGTTTCCCTCTGTTCTCTCCTATATAAATAGATGAATTTGGAACTCTAAATCCAACATGGTTTGTAGTAGCTCTTTGAAACTTGACAAAATAAAGGAGTTCTCAGATTTGTCTCTATGGTTTGTTTCCTCTTCAAGTAGCCCTAGGCACAGACTGTGGAAATGCACTTTCATTGATAGGGGTTGCCAAGCTTCTAAGAAATAACCAGTTTCCGAAATACCAGCAAATATTTTTTCACCCAATCTTGATGATACTTGGTGGTAATGATCAGTACACAAATCCCACTTGGCTCACCAAATTTTGTTCTTTTAGGTTGATGAGTTCGTCTACAGTAGCAGTTTTTATATTTAGGTTTCCCTCTCTTCTGTCCTATATACATAGATGAATTTGGAACTCTAAATCCAACATGCTTTGTAGTAGCTCTTTGAAACTTTACAAAATAAAGGAGTTCTCAGATTTGCCTCTATGGTTTGTTTCCTCTTCAAGTAGCCCTGGGCACAGACTGTGGAATAGCACATTCATTGAAGGGGTTGCCAAGCTTCTAAGCAATAACGAGTTTCCGAAATACTAGCAAATATTTTTTCACCCAATCTTGATGATACTTGGTGGTAATGATCAGTACACAAATCCCACTTGGCTTACCAAATTTTGTTCTTCTAGGTTGACGCGTTCGTCTACAGTAGCAGTTTTTATATTTATGTTTCCCTCTGTTCTCTCCTATATAGATAGATGAATTTGGAACTTTAAATCCAACATGGTTTGTAGTAGCTCTTTGAATCTTGACATAATAAAGGAGTTCTCAGATTTGTCTCTATGGTTTGTTTCCTCTTCAAGTAGCCCTAGGCACAGACTGTTTAAAAGCACTTTCATTGAGAGGGGTTGCCAATCTTCTAAGAAATAACGAGTTTCCGAAATACCAGCAAATATTTTTTCACCCAATCTTGATGATACTTGTTGCTAACGATCAGTACACATATCCCACTTGGCTCACCAAATTTAGTTCTTCTAGGTTGAAGCGTTCGTGTACAGAAGCACTTTTTATATTTAGGTTTCCCTCTGTTCTCTCCTATACAGATAGATGAATTTGGAACTCTAAATCCAACATGGTTTGTAGTAGCTCTTTGAAACTTGACAAAATAAAGGAGTTCTCAGTTTTGTCTCTATGCTTTGTTTCCTCTTCAAGTAGACCTAGGCACAGACTGTGTAAAAGCACTTTCATTGAGAGGGGTTGCCAAGCTTCTAAGAAATAACGAGTTTCCGAAATACCAGCAAATATTTTTTCACACAATCTTGATGATACTTGGTGGTAATGATCAGTACACAAATCCCACTTGGCTCACCAAATTTTGTTCTTTTCGGTTGAAGCGTTCGTCTACAGTAGCAGTTTTTATATTTAGGTTTCCCTCTGTTCTCTCCTATATAGATAGATGAATTTGGAACTCTAAATCCAACATGGTTTGTAGTAGCTCTTTGAAACTTGACAAAATAAAGGAGTTCTCAGTTTTGTCTCTATGGTTTGTTTGCTCTTCAAGTAGCCCTAGGCACAGACTGTGGAAAGCACTTTCATTGAGATGGGTTGCCAAGCTTCTAAAAAATAACTAGTTTCCGAAATACCAGCAAATATTTTTTCACCCAATCATGATGATACTTGGTGGTAATGATCAGTACACAAATCCCACTTGGCTCACCAAATTTTGTTCTTCTAGGTTGAAGCGTTCGTCTACAGTAGCAGTTTTTATATTTAGGTTTCTCTCTGTTCTCTCCTATATAGATAGATGAATTTGGAACTCTAAATCCAACATGGTTTGTAGTAGCTCTTTGAAACTTGACAAAATAAAGGAGTTCTCAGTTTTGTCTCTATGGTTTGTTTCCTCTTCAAGTAGCCCTAGGCACAGACTGTGGAAAAGTACTTTCATTGAGAGGGGTTGCCAAGCTTCTAAGAAATAACGAGTTTCCGAAATACCAGCAAATATTTTTTCACCCAATCTTGATGATACTTGGTGGTAATGATCAGTACACAATTCGCACTTGGCTCACCAAATTTAGTTCTTCTAGGTTGAAGCGTTCGTGTACAGTAGCAGTTTTTATATTTAGGTTTCCCTCTGTTCTCTCCTATATAGATAGATGAATTTGGAACTCTAAATCCAACATGGTTTGTAGTAGCTCTTTGAAACTTGACAAAATAAAGGAGTTCTCAGTTTTGTCTCTATGGTTTGTGTCCTCTTCAATTAGCCCTAGGCACAGACTGTGGAAAAGCACTTTCATTGAGAGGGGTTGCCAAGTTTCTAAGAAATTACGAGTTTCCGAAATACCAGCAAATATTTTTTCACACAATCTTGATGATACTTGGTGCTAATGATCACTACACAAATCCCACTTGGCTCACCAAATTTTGTTCTTCTAGGTTGAAGCGTTCGTCTACAGTAGCAGTATTTATATTTAGGTTTCCCTCTGTTCTCTCCAATATAGATAGATGAATTTGGAACTCTAAATCCAACATGCTTTGTAGTAGCTCTTTGAAACTTTACAAAATAAAGGAGTTCTCAGATTTGCCTCTATGGTTTGTTTCCTCTTCAAGTAGCCCTGGGCACAGACTGTGGAATAGCACATTCATTGAAGGGGTTGCCAAGCTTCTAAGCAATAACGAGTTTCCGAAATACTAGCAAATATTTTTTCACCCAATCTTGATGATACTTGTTGCTAATGATCAGTACACATATCCCACTTGGCTCACCAAATTTAGTTCTTCTAGGTTGAAGCGTTCGTGTACAGTAGCAGTTTTTATATTTAGGTTTCCCTCTGTTCTCTCCTATACAGATAGATGAATTTGGAACTCTAAATCCAACATGGTTTGTAGTAGCACTTTGAAACTTGACAAAGTAAAGGAGTTCTCAGTTTTGTCTCTATGGATTGTTTCCACTTCAAGTAGCCCTAGGCACAGACTGTGGAAGCACTTTCATTGAGATGGATTGCCAAGCTTCTAAGAAATAACGAGTTTCCGAAATACCAGCAAATATTTTTTCACACAATCTTGATGATACTTGGTGGTAATGATCAGTACACAAATCCCACTTGGCTCACCAAATTTTGTTCTTTTCGGTTGAAGCGTTCGTCCTCAGTAGCAGTTTTTATATTTAGGTTTCCCTCTGTTCTGTCCTATATACATAGATGAATTTGGAACTCTAAATCCAACATGGTTTGTAGTAGCTCTTTGAAACTTGACAAAATAAAGGAGTTCTCAGTTTTGTCTCTATGGTTTGTTTCCTCTTCAAGTAGCCCTAGGCACAGACTGTGGAAAGCACTTTCATTGAGATGGGTTGCCAAGCTTCTAAAAAATAACTAGTTTCCGAAATACCAGCAAATATTTTTTCACCCAATCTTGATGATACTTGGTGGTAATGATCAGTACACAAATCCCACTTGGCTCACCAAATTTTGTTCTTCTAGGTTGAAGCGTTCGTCTACAGTAGCAGTTTTTATATTTAGGTTTCTCTCTGTTCTCTCCTATATAGATAGATGAATTTTAACTCTAAATCCAACATGGTTTGTAGTAGCTCTTTGAAACTTGACAAAATAAAGGAGTTCTCAGTTTTGTCTCTATGGTTTGTTTCCTCTTCAAGTAGCCCTAGGCACAGACTGTGGAAAGCACTTTCATTGAGATGGGTTGCCAAGCTTCTAAAAAATAACTAGTTTCCGAAATACCAGCAAATATTTTTTCACCCAATCTTGATGATACTTGGTGGTAATGATCAGTACACAAATCCCACTTGGCTCACCAAATTTTGTTCTTCTAGGTTGAAGCGTTCGTCTACAGTAGCAGTTTTTATATTTAGGTTTCTCTCTGTTCTCTCCTATATAGATAGATGAATTTTAACTCTAAATCCAACATGGTTTGTAGTAGCTCTTTGAAACTTGACAAAATAAAGGAGTTCTCAGTTTTTTCTCTATGGTTTGTTTCCTCTTCAAGTAGCCCTAGGCACAGACTGTGGAAAAGTACTTTCATTGAGAGGGGTTGCCAAGCTTCTAAGAAATAACGAGTTTCTGAAATACCAGCAAATATTTTTTCACCCAATCTTGATGATACTTGGTGGTAATGATCAGTACACAATTCGCACTTGGCTCACCAAATTTAGTTCTTCTAGGTTGAAGCGTTCGTGTACAGTAGCAGTTTTTATATTTAGGTTTCCCTCTGTTCTCTCCTATATAGATAGATGAATTTGGAACTCTAAATCCAACATGGTTTGTAGTAGCTCTTTGAAACTTAACAAAATAAAGGAGTTCTCAGATTTGTCTCTATGGTTTGTTTCCTCTTCAAGTAGCCCTAGGCACAGACTGTGGAAATGCACTTTCATTGATAGGGGTTGCCAAGCTTCTAAGAAATAACCAGTTTTCGAAATACCAGCAAATATTTTTTCACCCAATCTTGATGATACTTGGTGGTAATGATCAGTACACAAATCCCACTTGGCTCACCAAATTTTGTTCTTTTAAGTTGATGAGTTCGTCTACAGTAGCAGTTTTTATATTTAGGTTTCCCTCTGTTCTCTCCTATATAGATAGATGAATTTGGAACTCTAAATCCAACATGCTTTGTAGTAGCTCTTTGAAACTTTACAAAATAAAGGAGTTCTCAGATTTGCCTCTATGGTTTGTTTCCTCTTCAAGTAGCCCTGGGCACAGACTGTGGAATAGCACATTCATTGAAGGGGTTGCCAAGCTTCTAAGCAATAACGAGTTTCCGAAATACTAGCAAATATTTTTTCACCCAATCATGATGATACTTGGTGGTAATGATCAGTACACAAATCCCACTTGGCTCACCAAATTTTGTTCTTCAAGGTTGAAGCGTTCGTCTACAGTAGCAGTTTTTATATTTAGGTTTCTCTCTGTTCTCTCCTATATAGATAGATGAATTTGGAACTCTAAATCCAACATGGTTTGTAGTAGCTCTTTGAAACTTGACAAAATAAAGGAGTTCTCAGTTTTGTCTCTATGGTTTGTTTCCTCTTCAAGTAGCCCTAGGCACAGACTGTGGAAAAGTACTTTCATTGAGAGGGGTTGCCAAGCTTCAAAGAAATAACGAGTTTCCGAAATACCAGCAAATATTTTTTCACCCAATCTTGATGATACTTGGTGGTAATGATCAGTACACAATTCGCACTTGGCTCACCAAATTTAGTTCTTCTAGGTTGAAGCGTTCGTGTACAGTAGCAGTTTTTATATTTAGGTTTCCCTCTGTTCTCTCCTATATAGATAGATGAATTTGGAACTTTAAATCCAACATGGTTTGTAGTAGCTCTTTGAATCTTGACATAATAAAGGAGTTCTCAGATTTGTCTCTATGGTTTGTTTCCTCTTCAAGTAGCCCTAGGCACAGACTGTGGAAAAGCACTTTCATTGAGAGGGGTTGCCAAGCTTCTAAGAAATAACGAGTTTCCGAAATACCAGCAAATATTTTTTCACCCAATCTTGTTGATACTTGGTGGTAATGATCAGTACACAAATCCCACTTGGCTCACCAAAATTTAGTTCTTCTAGGTTGAAGCGTTCGTGTACAGTAGCAGTTTTTATATTTAGGTTTCCCTCTGTTCTCTCCTATACAGATAGATGAATTTGGAACTCTAAATCCAACATGGTTTGTAGTAGCTCTTTGAAACTTGACAAAGTAAAGGAGTTCTCAGTTTTGTCTCTATGGATTGTTTCCACTTCAAGTAGCCCTAGGCACAGACTGTGGAAGCACTTTCATTGAGATGGGTTGCCAAGCTTCTAAGAAATAACGCGTTTCCGAAATACCAGCAAATATTTTTTCACACAATCTTGTTGATACTTGGTGGTAATGATCAGTACACAAATCCCACTTGGCTCACCAAAATTTAGTTCTTCTAGATTGAAGCGTTCGTGTACAGTAGCAGTTTTTATGTTTAGGTTTCCCTCTGTTCTCTCCTATATAGATAGATGAATTTGGAACTCTAAATCCAACATGGTTTGTAGTAGCTCTTTGAAACTTGACAAAATAAAGGAGTTCTCAGTTTTGTCTCTATGCTTTGTTTCCTCTTCAAGTAGCCCTAGGCACAGACTGTGGAAAAGTACTTTCATTGAGAGGGGTTGCCAAGCTTCTAAGAAATAACGAGTTTCCGAAATACCAGCAAATATTTTTTCACACAATCTTGATGATACTTGGTGGTAATGATCAGTACACAAATCCCACTTGGCTCACCAAATTTTGTTCTTTTCGGTTGAAGCGTTCGTCTACAGTAGCAGTTTTTATATTTAGGTTTCCCTCTGTTCTCTCCTATATAGATAGATGAATTTGGAACTCTAAATCCAACATGGTTTGTAGAAGCTCTTTGAAACTTGACAAAATAAAGGAGTTCTCAGTTTTGTCTCTATGGTTTGTTTCCTCTTCAAGTAGCCCTAGGCACAGACTGTGGAAAGCACTTTCATTGAGATGGGTTGCCAAGCTTCTAAAAAATAACTAGTTTCCGAAATACCAGCAAATATTTTTTCACCCAATCTTGATGATACTTGGTGGTAATGATCAGTACACAAATCCCACTTGGCTCACCAAATTTTGTTCTTCTAGGTTGAAGCGTTCGTCTACAGTAGCAGTTTTTATATTTAGGTTTCTCTCTGTTCTCTCCTATATAGATAGATGAATTTGGAACTCTAAATCCAACATGGTTTGTAGTAGCTCTTTGAAACTTGACAAAATAAAGGAGTTCTCAGTTTTGTCTCTATGGTTTGTTTCCTCTTCAAGTAGCCCTAGGCACAGACTGTGGAAAAGCACTTTCATTGAGAGGGGTTGC
Organism: Callospermophilus lateralis; assembly: GCF_048772815.1. Lineage (NCBI taxonomy): Eukaryota > Metazoa > Chordata > Mammalia > Rodentia > Sciuridae > Callospermophilus > Callospermophilus lateralis. The sequence goes on along the minus strand of NW_027511812.1, from coordinate 10,061 downwards.
CAAGCTTCTAAGAAATTACGAGTTTCCGAAATACCAGCAAATATTTTTTCACCCAATCTTGATGATACTTGGTGCTAATGATCAGTACACAAATCCCACTTGGCTCACCAAATTTTGTTCTTCTAGGTTGAAGCGTTCGTCTACAGTAGCAGTTTTTATATTTAGGTTTCCCTCTGTTCTCTCCAATATAGATAGATGAATTTGGAACTCTAAATCCAACATGCTTTGTAGTAGCTCTTTGAAACTTTACAAAATAAAGGAGTTCTCAGATTTGCCTCTATGGTTTGTTTCCTCTTCAAGTAGCCCTGGGCACAGACTGTGGAATAGCACATTCATTGAAGGGATTGCCAAGCTTCTAAGCAATAACGAGTTTCCGAAATACTAGCAAATATTTTTTCACCCAATCTTGATGATACTTGGTGGTAATGATCAGTACACAAATCCCACTTGGCTTACCAAATTTTTTTCTTCTAGGTTGACGCGTTCTTCTACAGTAGCAGTTTTTACATTTAAGTTTCCCTCTGTTCTCTCCTATATAGATAGATGAATTTGGAACTCTAAATCCAACATGGTTTGTAGTAGCTCTTTGAATCTTGACATAATAAAGGAGTTCCCAGATTTGTCTCTATGGTTTGTTTCCTCTTCAAGTAGCCCTAGGCACAGACTGTGGAAAAGCACTTTCATTGAGAGGGGTTGCCAAGCTTCTAAGAAATAACGAGTTTCCGAAATAACAGCAAATATTTTTTCACCCAATCTTGATGATACTTGTTGCTAATGATCAGTACACATATCCCACTTGGCTCACCAAATTTAGGTCTTCTAGGTTGAAGCGTTCGTGTACAGTAGCAGTTTTTATATTTAGGTTTTCCTCTGTTCTCTCCTATACAGGTAGATGAATTTGGAACTCTAAATCCAACATGGTTTGTAGTAGCTCTTTGAAACTTGACAAAATAAAGGAGTTCTCAGTTTTGTCTCTATGCTTTGTTTCCTCTTCAAGTAGCCCTAGGCACAGACTGTGGAAAAGCACTTTCATTGAGAGGGGTTGCCAAGCTTCTAAGAAATAACGAGTTTCCGAAATACCAGCAAATATTTTTTCACACAATCTTGATGATACTTGGTGGGAATGATCAGTACACAAATCCCACTTGGCTCACCAAATTTAGTTCTTCTAGGTTGAAACGTTCGTCTACAGTCGAAGTTTTTATATTTAGGTTTCCCTCTGTTCTCTCCTATACAGATAGATGAATTTGGAACTCTAAATCCAACATGGTTTGTAGTAGCTCTTTGAAACTTGACAAAATAAAGGAGTTCTCAGTTTTGTCTCTATGGTTTGTTTCCTCTTCAAGTAGCCCTAGGCACAGACTGTTGAAAAGCACTTTCATTGAGAGGGGTTGCCAAGCTTCTAAGAAATAACGAGTTTCCGAAATACCAGCAAATATTTTTTCACCCAATCTTGATGATACTTGGTGGTAATGATCAGTACACAATTCGCACTTGGCTCACCAAATTTAGTTCTTCTAGGTTGAAGCGTTCGTGTACAGTAGCAGTTTTTATATTTAGGTTTCCCTCTGTTCTCTCCTATATAGATAGATGAATATGGATCTCTAAATACAACATGGTTTGTAGTAGCTCTTTGAAACTTGACAAAATAAAGGAGTTCTCAGTTTTGTCTCTATGGTTTGTTTCCTCTTCAAGTAGCCCTAGGCACAGACTGTGGAAAAGCACTTTCATTGAGAGGGGTTGCCAAGCTTCTAAGAAATTACGAGTTTCCGAAATACCAGCAAATATTTTTTCACCCAATCTTGATGATACTTGGTGCTAATGATCAGTACACAAATCCCACTTGGCTCACCAAATTTTGTTCTTCTAGGTTGAAGCGTTCGTCTACAGTAGCAGTTTTTATATTTAGGTTTCCCTCTGTTCTCTCCAATATAGATAGATGAATTTGGAACTCTAAATCCAACATGCTTTGTAGTAGCTCTTTGAAACTTTACAAAATAAAGGAGTTCTCAGATTTGCCTCTATGGTTTGTTTCCTCTTCAAGTAGCCCTGGGCACAGACTGTGGAATAGCACATTCATTGAAGGGGTTGCCAAGCTTCTGAGCAATAACGAGTTTCCGAAATACTAGCAAATATTTTTTCACCCAATCTTGATGATACTTGGTTGTAATGATCAGTACACAAATCCCACTTGGCTTACCAAATTTTTTTCTTCTAGGTTGACGCGTTCTTCTACAGTAGCAGTTTTTACATTTAAGTTTCCCTCTGTTCTCTCCGATATAGATAGATGAATTTGGAACTCTAAATCCAACATGGTTTGTAGTAGCTCTTTGAATCTTGACATAATAAAGGAGTTCCCAGATTTGTCTCTATGGTTTGTTTCCTCTTCAAGGAGCCCTAGGCACAGACTGTGGAAAAGCACTTTCATTGAGAGGGGTTGCCAAGCTTCTAAGAAATAACGAGTTTCCGAAATAACAGCAAATATTTTTTCACCCAATCTTGATGATACTTGTTGCTAATGATCAGTACACATATCCCACTTGGCTCACCAAATTTAGGTCTTCTAGGTTGAAGCGTTCGTGTACAGTAGCAGTTTTTATATTTAGGTTTTCCTCTGTTCTCTCCTATACAGGTAGATGAATTTGGAACTCTAAATCCAACATGGTTTGTAGTAGCTCTTTGATACTTGACAAAATAAAGGAGTTCTCAGTTTTGTCTCTATGCTTTGTTTCCTCTTCAAGTAGCCCTAGGCACAGACTGTGGAAAAGCACTTTCATTGAGAGGGGTTGCCAAGCTTCTAAGAAATAACGAGTTTCCGAAATACCAGCAAATATTTTTTCACACAATCTTGATGATACTTGGTGGGAATGATCAGTACACAAATCCCACTTGGCTCACCAAATTTAGTTCTTCTAGGTTGAAGCGTTCGTCTACAGTCGCAGTTTTTATATTTAGGTTTCCCTCTGTTCTCTCCTATACAGATAGATGAATTTGGAACTCTAAATCCAACATGGTTTGTAGTAGCTCTTTGAAACTTGACAAAATAAAGGAGTTCTCAGTTTTGTCTCTATGGTTTGTTTCCTCTTCAAGTAGCCCTAGGCACAGACTGTTGAAAAGCACTTTCATTGAGAGGGGTTGCCAAGCTTCTAAGAAATTAAGAGTTTCCGAAATACCAGCAAATATTTTTTCACCCAATCTTGATGATACTTGTAGCTAATGATCAGTACACATATCCCACTTGGCTCACCAAATTTAGTTCTTCTAGGTTGAAGCGTTCGTCTACAGTCGCAGTTTTTATATTTAGGTTTCCCTCTGTTCTCTCCTATATAGATAGATGAATTTGGAACTCTAAATCCAACATGGTTTGTAGTAGCACTTTGAAACTTGACAAAATAAAGGAGTTCTCAGTCTTTTCTCTATGGATTGTTTCCTCTTCAAGTAGCCCTAGGCAAAGACTGTGGAAAGCACTTTCATTGAGATGGGTTGCCAAACTTCTAAGACATAACGAGTTTCCGAAATACCAGGAAATATTTTTTCACACAATCTTGTTGATACTTGGTGGTAATGATCAGTACACAAATCCCTCTTGGCTCACCAAATTTAGTTCTTCTAGGTTGAAGCGTACGTGTACAGTAGCAGTTTTTATATTTAGGTTTCCCTCTGTTATTTTCTATATAGATAGATATATTTGGAACTCTAAATCCAACATGGTTTGTAGTAGCTCTTTAAAACTTGACAAAATAAAGGAGTTCTCACATTTGTCTCTATGGTTTGTTTCCTCTTCAAGTAGCCCTAGGCACAGACTGTGGAAAAGCACTTTCATTGAGAGGGATTGCCAAGCTTCTAAGAAATAACGAGTTTCCGAAATACCAGCAAATATTTTTTCACCCAATCTTGATGATACTTGGTGGTAATGATCAGTACACAAATCCCACTTGGCTCACCAAATTTTGTTCTTCTAGGTTGAAGCGTTCGTCTACAGTAGCAGTTTTTATATTTAGGTTTCTCTCTGTTCTCTCCTATATAGATAGATGAATTTGGAACTCTAAATCCAACATGGTTTGTAGTAGCTCTTTGAAACTTGACAAAATAAAGGAGTTCTCAGTTTTGTCTCTATGGTTTGTTTCCTCTTCAAGTAGCCCTAGGCACAGACTGTAGAAAGCACTTTCATTGAGAGGGGTTGCCAAGCTTCTAAAAAATAACGAGTTTCCGAAATACCAGCAAATATTTTTTCACCCAATCTTGATGATACTTGTTGCTAACGATCAGTACACATAACCCACTTGGCTCACCAAATTTAGTTCTTCTAGGTTGAAGCGTTCGTGTACAGTAGCAGTTTTTATATTTAGGTTTCCCTCTGTTCTCTCCTATACAGATAGATGAATTTGGAACTCTAAATCCAACATGGTTTGTAGTAGCTCTTTGAAACTTGACAAAATAAAGGAGTTCTCAGTTTTGTCTCTATGGTTTGTTTCCTCTTCAAGTAGCCCTAGGCACAGACTGTTGAAAAGCACTTTCATTGAGAGGGGTTGCCAAGCTTCTAAGAAATTAAGTGTTTCCGAAATACCAGCAAATATTTTTTCACCCAATCTTGATGATACTTGGTGCTAATGATCAGTACACAAATCCCACTTGGCTCACCAAATTTTGTTCTTCTAGGTTGAAGCGTTCGTCTACAGTAGCAGTTTTTATATTTAGGTTTCCCTCTGTTCTCTGATATATAGATAGATGAATTTGGAACTCTAAATCCAACATGGTTTGTAGTAGCTCTTTGAAACTTGACAAAATAAAGGAGTTCTAGGTTTTGTCTCTATGGTTTGTTTCCTCTTCAAGTACCCTAGGCACAGACTGTGGAAAGCACTTTCATTGAGAGGGGTTGCCAAGCTTCTAAGAAATAACGAGTTTCCGAAATACCAGCAAATATTTTTTCACCCAATCTTGATGATACTTGTTGCTAACGATCAGTACACATAACCCACTTGGCTCACCTAATTTAGTTCTTCTAGGTTGAAGCGTTCATGTACAGTAGCAGTTTTTATATTTAGGTTTCCCTCTGTTCTCTCCTATATAGATAGATGAATTTGGAACTCTAAATCCAACATGGTTTGTAGTAGCTCTTTGAAACTTGACAAAATAAAGGAGTTCTCAGATTTGTCTCTATGGTTTGTTTCCTCTTCAAGTAGCCCTAGGCACAGACTGTGGAAAAGCACTTTCATTGAGAGGGGTTTCCAAGCTTCTAAGAAATAACGAGTTTCCGAAATACCAGCAAATATTTTTTCACACACTCTTGATGATACTTGGTGGTAATGATCAGTACACAAATCCCACTTGGCTCACCAAATTTGTTCTTTTAGGTTGAAGCGTTCGTCTACAGTAGCAGTTTTTATATTTAGGTTTCCCTCTGTTCTCTCCCATATAGATAGATAAATTTGGAACTCTAAATCCAACATGGTTTGTAGTAGCTCTTTTAAACCTGACAAAATAAAGGAGTTCTCAGTTTTGTTTCTATGGTTTGTTTCCTCTTCAAGTAGCCCTAGGCACAGACTGTGGAAAAGCACTTTAAATAAGAGGGGTTGCCAAGCTTCTAAGAAATTATGAGTTTCCGAAATACCAGCAAATATTTTTTCACCCAATCTTGGTGATACTTGGTGCTAATGATCAGTACACAAATCCCACTTGGCTCACCAAATTTTGTTCTTCTAGGTTGAAGCGTTCGTCTACAGTAGCAGTTTTTATATTTACGTTTCCCTCTGTTCTCTCCTATATAGAAAGATGAATTTGGAACTCTAAATCCAACATGGTTTGTTGTAGCTCTTTGAAACTTGACAAAATAAAGGAGTTCTCAGTTTTGTCGCTATGGTTTGTTTCCTCTTCAAGTAGCCCCAGGCACAGACTGTGGAAAAGCACTTTCATTGAGAGGGGTTGCCAAGCTTCTAAGAAATAACGATTTTCCGAAATACCAGCAAATATTTTTTCACCCAATCTTGATGATAGTTGGTGGTAATGATCAGTACACAAATCCCACTTGTCTCACCAAATTTTGTTCTTCTAGGTTGAGGCGTTCGTCTACAGTAGCAGTTTTTCTATTTAGGTTTCACTCTGTTCTCTCATATATAGATAGATGAATTTGGAACTCTAAATCCAACATGGTTTGTAGTAGCTCTTTGAAACTTGACAAAACAAAGGAGTTCTCAGTTTTTTCTCTATGGTTTGTTTCCTCTTCAAGTAGCCCTAGGCACAGACTGTGGAAAAGCACTTTCATTGAGAGGGGTTGCCAAGCTTTAAGAAATAACGAGTTTCCGAAATACCAGCAAATATTTTTTCACACAATCTTGTTGATACTTGGTGGTAATGATCAGTACACAAATCCCACCAGGCACACCAAATTTTGTTCTTCTAGGTTGAAGCGTTCGTCTACAGTAGCAGTTTTTATATTTTGGTTTCTCTCTGTTCTCTCCTATATAGATAGATGAATTTGGAACTCTAAATCCAAGATGGTTTGTAGTAGCTCTTTGAAACTTGACAAAATAAAGGAGTTCTCAGATTTGTCTCTATGGTTTGTTTCCTCTTCAAGTAGCCCTAGGCACAGACTGTGGAAAGCACTTTCATTGAGAGGGGTTGCCAAGCTTCTAAGAAATAACGAGTTTCCGAAATACCAGCAAATATTTTTTCACCCAATCTTGATGATACTTGTTGCTAACGATCAGTACACATAGCCCACTTGGCTCACCAAATTTAGTTCTTCTAGGTTGAAGCGTTTGTGTACAGTAGCAGTTTTTATATTTAGGTTTCCCTCTGTTCTCTCCTATACAGATAGATGAATTTGGGACTCTAAATCCAACATGGTTTGTAGTAGCTCTTTGAAACTTGACAAAATAAAGGAGTTCTCAGTTTTGTCTCTATGGTTTGTTTCCACTTCAAGTAGCCCTAGGCACAGACTGTGGAAAAGCACTTTCATTGAGAGGGGTTGCCAAGCTTCTAAGAAATAACGAGTTTCCGAAATACCAGCAAATATTTTTTCACCCAATCTTGATGATACTTGGTGCTAATGATCAGTACACAAATCCCACTTGGCTCACCAAATTTTGTTCTTCTAGGTTGAAGCGTTCGTCTACAGTAGCAGTTTTTATATTTAGGTTTCACTCTGTTCTCTCCTATATAGATAGATGAATTTGGAAGTATAAATCCAACATAGTTTGTAGTAGCTTTTGAAACTTGTCAAAATAAAGGAGTTCTCAGTTTTGTCTCTATGGTTTGTTTCCTCTTCAAGTAGCCCTAGGCACACACTGTGGAAAAGCACTTTCATTGAGATTGGTTGCCATGCTTCTAAGAAATAAAGATTTTCAAAATACCAGCAAATATTTTTTAACCCAATCTTGATGATACTTGTTGCTAATGATCAGTACACAAATCCCACTTGGCTCACCAAATTTTTTTCATCTATGTTGAAGCGTTCGTCTACAGTAGCAGTTTTTATATTTAGGTTTCCCTCTGTTCTCTCCTATATAGATAGATGAATTTGGAACTCTAAATCCAACATGGTTTGTAGTAGCTCTTTGAAACTTAATAAAATAAAGGAGTTCTCAGTTTTGTCTCTATGGTTTGTTTCCTCTTCAAGTAGTCCTAGGCACAGACTTTGGAAAAGCACTTTCATTGAGTGGGGTTGCCAAGATTCTAAGAAATAACGAGTTTCCGAAATACCAGCAAATATTTTGTCACCCAATCTTGATGATACATGTTGCTAATGTCAGTACACAAATCCCACTTGGCTCACCAAATTTTGTTCTTCTAGGTTGAAACGTTCTTCTACCGTAGCAGTTTTTATATTTAGGTTTCCCTCTGTTCTCTCCTATATAGATAGATGAATTTTGAACTCTAAATCCAACATGGTTTGTAGTAGCTCGTTGAAACTTGACAAAATAAAGGAGTTCTCAGTTTTGTCTCTATGGTTTGTTTCCTCTTCAAGTAGAACTAGGCACAGACTGTGGAAAAGCACTTTCATTGAGAGTGGTTGCCAAGCTTCTAAGAAATTACAAGTTTCCGAAATACCAGCAAATATTTTTTCACCCAATCTTGATGATACTTGTTGGTAATGATCAGTACACAAATCCCACTTGGCTCACCAAATTTTGTTCTTCTAGGTTGAAGCGTTCGTCTACAGTAGCAGTTTTTATATTTAGGTTTCCCTCTGTTCTCTCCTATTTAGATAGATGAATTTGGAACTCTAAATCCAACATGATTTTTAGTAGCTCTTTGAAACTTGACAAAATAAAGGAGTTCTCAGTTTTGTCTCTATGGTTTGTTTCCTCTTCAAGTAGCCCTAGGCACAGACTGTGGAAAAGCACTTTCATTGAGAGGGGTTGCCAAGCTTCTAAGAAATAACGAGTTTCCGAAATACCAGCAAATATTTTTTCAACCGATCTTGATGATACTTGTTGCTAATGATCAATACACAAATCCCACTTGGCTCACCAAATTTTGTTCTTCTAGGTTGATGCGTTCATCTACAGTAGATGTTTTCATTTTTAGGTTTCACTCTGTTCTCTCATATATAGATAGATGAATTTGGAACTCTAAATCCATCATGGTTTGTAGTAGCTCTTTGAAACTTGTCAAAATAAAGGAGTTCTCAGTTTTGTCTCTATGGTTTCTTTCCTCTTCAAGTTGCCCTAGGCACAGATTGTGGAAAAGCACTTTCATTGAGAGTGGTTGCCAGGCTTCTAAGAAATTACAATTTTCCGAAATACCAGCAAATATTTTTTCACCCAATCTTGATGATACTTGGTGGTAATGATCAGTACACAAATCCCACTTGGCTCACCAAATTTTGATCTTCTAGGTTGAAGCGTTCGTCTACAGTAGCAGTTTTTATATTTAGGTTTCCCTCTGATCTCTCCTATTTAGATAGATGAATTTGGAACTCTAAATCCAACATGATTTTTAGTAGCTCTTTGAAACTTGACAAAATAAAGGAGTTCTCAGTTTTGTCTCTATGGTTTGTTTCCTCTTCAAGTAGCCCTAGGCACAGACTGTGGGAAAGCACTTTCATTGAGAGGGGTTGCCAAGCTTCTAAGAAATAACGAGTTTCCGAAATACCAGCAAATATTTTTTCAACCGATCTTGATCATACTTGTTGCTAATGATCAATATACAAATCCCACTTGGCTCACCAAATTTTGTTCTTCTAGGTTGAAGCGTTCGTCTACAGTAGCAGTTTTTATATTTAGGTTTCCCTCTGTTTTCTCCTATATAGATAGATGAATTTGGAACTCTAAATCCAACATGGTTTGTAGTAGCTCTTTGAAACTTGTCAAAATAAAGGAGTTCTCAGTTTTGTCTCTATGGTTTCTTTCCTCTTCAAGTTGCCCTAGGCACAGATTGTGGAAAAGCACTTTCATTGAGAGGGGTTGCCAAGCTTCTAAGAAATAACGAGTTTCCGAAATACCAGCAAATATTTTTTCACCCAATCTTGATGATACTTGGTGGTAATGATCAGTACACAAATCCCACTTGGCTCACCAAATTTTATTCTTCTAGGTTGAAACGTTCGCCTACAGTAGCAGTTTTTATATTTAGGTTTCCCTCTGTTCTCTCCTATATAGATAGATGAATTTGGAACTCTAAATCCAACATGGTTTGTAGTAGCTCTTTGAAACTTGATAAAATAAAGGAGTTCTCAGTTTTGTCTCTATGGTTTGTTTCCTCTTCAAGTAGCCATATGCACAGACTGTGGAAAAGCACTTTCATTGAGAGGGGTATCCAAGCTTCTAAGAAATAACAGGTTGCCGAAATACCAGCAAATATTTTTTCATCCAATCTTGATGATACTTGGTGGTAATGATCAGTACACAAATCCCACTTGGCTCACCAAATTTTGTTCTTCTAATTGAAGCGTTCGTCTACAGTAGCAGTTTTTATATTTAGGTTTCTCTCTGTTCTCTCATATATAGATAGACGAATTTGGAACTCTAAATCCAACATGGATTGTAATAGCTCTTTGAAACTTGACAAAATAAAGGAGTTCTCAGGTTTGTCTCTATGGTTTTTTTCCTTTTCAAGTA
>NW_027511811.1:0-21092 GCF_048772815.1 Callospermophilus lateralis | reverse complement strand
GCTTTATTTTGTCAAGTTTTAAAGAGCTACTATAAACTATGTTGGATTTAGAGTTCCAAATTCATCTATTTATATAGGAGAGAACAGAGGGAAACAAAATATAAAAACTGCTACTGTAGACGAACGCTTCAACCTAGAAGTACAAAATTTGGTGAGCCAAGTGGGATTTGTGTACTGATCATTACCATCAAGAATCATCAAGATTGGGTGAAAAAATTTTTCCTGGTATTTCGAAGAATCGGAATTTCGTAGAAGCTTGGCAACCCCTCTCAATGAAAGTGCTTTTCCACAGTCTGTGCATAGGACTACTTGAAGAGGAAACAAACCATAGAGACAAAACTGAGAACTCCTTTATTTTTTCAAGTTTCAAGGAGATACTACAAACCATGTTGTATTTAGAGTTCCAAATTCAACTATCTATATATGAGAGAACAGAGGGAAACCTAACTATAAAAACTGCTACTGTAGACGAACGCATCAACCTAGAAGAACAAAATTTGGTGAGCCAAGTGGGATTTGTGTACTGATCATTACCACCAAGTATCATCAAGATTGGGTGGAAAAATATTTGCTGGTATTTCGGAAACTCGTTATTTCTTAGAAGCTTGGCAACCCATCTCAGTGAAAGTGCTTTAACAGTCTGTGCCTAGGACTACTTGAAGAGGAAACAAACCATAGAGACAAAACTGAGAACTTTTTTATTTTACCAAGTTTCAAAGAGCTACTACAAACCATGTTGGATTTAGAGTTCCAAATTCATCTATCTATATAGGAGAAAACAGAGGGAAACAAAATATAAAAACTGCTACTGTAGACGAAAGCCTCAAACTAGAAGAACAAAATTTGGTGAGCCAAGTGGGATTTGTGTACTGATCATTACCACCAAGTATCATCAAGATTCTGTGAAAAAATATTTGCTGGTATTTCGGAAACTCGTTATTTCTTAGAAGCTTGGCAACCCATCTCAGTGAAAGTGCTTTCCACAGTCTGTGCCTAGGACTACTTGAAGAGGAAACTAACCATAGAGACAAAACTGAGAACTTTTTTGTTTTTTCAAGTTTCAAAGAGGTACTACAAACCATGTTGGATTTAGAGTTCCAAATTCATCTATCTATATAGGAGGGAACAGAGGGAAACTAAATATAAAAACTGCTACTGTAGACGAAAGCCTCAAACTAGAAGAACAAAATTTGGTGAGCCAATTGGGATTTTTGTACTGATCATTACCACCAAGTATCATCAAGTTTGGGTGAAAAAATATTTGCTGGTATTTCGGAAACTCGTTATTTCTTAGAAGCTTCTCAACTCATTTCAATGAAAGTACATTTCCACAGTCTGTGCCTAGGGCTACTTGAAGAGGAAACAAACCATAGAGAGAAAACTGAGAACTCCTTCATTTTGTCAAGTTTCAACGAGCTACTACAAACCATGTTGGATTTAGAGTTCCAAAATCAACTATCTATATAGGAGAGAACAGAGGGAAACCTAAATATAAAAACTGCTACTGTAGACGAACGCTTCAACCTAGAAGAACAAAATTTGGTGAGCCAAGTGGGATTTGTGTGCTGATCATTACCACCAAGTATCATCAAGATTGGGTAAAAAATATTTGCTGGTATTTCGGAAAATCGTTATTTCTTAGAAGCTTGGCAACCCCTCTCAATGAAAGTGCTTTTCCACAGTCTGTGCCTAGGGCTACTGGAAGAGGAAACAAACCATAGAGACAAAACTGAGAACTGCTTTATTTTGTCAAGTTTTAAAGAGCTACTATAAACTATGTTGGATTTAGAGTTCCAAATTCATCTATTTATATAGGAGAGAACAGAGGGAAACAAAATATAAAAACAGCTACTGTAGACGAACGCTTCAACCTAGAAGTACAAAATTTGGTGAGCCAAGTGGGATTTGTGTACTGATCATTACCATCAAGAATCATCAAGATTGGGTGAAAAAATTTTTCCTGGTATTTCGAAAAATCGGAATTTCGTAGAAGCTTGGCAACCCCTCTCAATGAAAGTGCTTTTCCACAGTCTGTGCATAGGACTACTTGAAGAGGAAACAAACCATAGAGACAAAACTGAGAACTCCTTTATTTTTTCAAGTATCAAGGAGATACTACAAACCATGTTGTATTTAGAGTTCCAAATTCAACTATCTATATATGAGAGAACAGAGGGAAACCTAACTATAAAAACTGCTACTGTAGACGAACGCATCAACCTAGAAGAACAAAATTTGGTGAGCCAAGTGGGATTTGTGTACTGATCATTACCACCAAGTATCATCAAGATTGGGTGGAAAAATATTTGCTGGTATTTCGGAAACTCGTTATTTCTTAGAAGCTTGGCAACCCATCTCAGTGAAAGTGCTTTCCACAGTCTGTGCCTAGGACTACTTGAAGAGGAAACAAACCATAGAGACAAAACTGAGAATTTTTATTTTATCAAGTTTCAAAGAGCTACTACAAACCATGTTGGATTTAGAGTTCCAAATTCATCTATCTATATAGGAGAGAACAGAGGGAAACTAAATATAAAACTGCTACTGTAGATGAAAGCTTCAAACTAGAAGAACATAATTTGGTGAGCCAAGTGGGATTTGTGTACTGATCATTACCACCAAGTATCATCAAGTTTGGGTGAAAAAATATTTGCTGGTATTTCGGAAACTCGTTATTTCTTAGAAGCTTCCCAACCCATCTCAATGAAAGTACATTTCCACAGTCTGTGTCTAGGGCTACTGGAAGAGGAAACAAACCATAGAGACAAAACTGAGAACTCCTTTATTTTGTCAAGTTTCAAAGAGCTACTATAAACCATGTTGGATTTAGAGTTCCAAATTCATCTATTTATATAGGAGAGAAGAGGGAAACCTAAATATAAAAACTGCTACTGTAGACGAACGCTTCAACCTAGAAGAACAAAATTTGGTGAGCCAAGTGGGATTTGTGTCCTGATCATTACCACCAAGTATCATCAAGATTGGGTGAAAAAATATTTGCTGGTATTTCGGAAACTCGTTATTTCTTAGAAGCTTCTCAACCCATCTCAATGAAAGTACATTTCCACAGTCTGTGCCTAGGGCTACTTGAAGAGGAAACAAACCATAGAGAGAAAACTGAGAACTCCTTCATTTTGTCAAGTTTCAAAGAGCTACTACAAACCATGTTGGATTTAGAGTTCCAAAATCATCTATCTATATAGGAGAGAACAGAGGGAAACCTAAATATAAAAACTGCTACTGTAGACGAACACTTCAACCTAGAAGAACAAAATTTGGTAAGCCAACTGGGATTTGTGTACTGATCATTACCACCAAGTATCATCAAGATTGGGTGAAAAAATATTTGCTGGTATTTCGGAAACTCGTAATTTCTTAGAAGCTTGGCAACCCCTCTCAATGAAAGTGTTTTTCCACAGACTGTGCCTAGGGCTACTTGAAGAGGAACAAACCATAGAGACAAAACTGAGAACTCCTTTATTTTGTCAAGTTTCAAAGAGCTACTACAAACCATGTTGGATTTAGAGTTCCAAATTCATCTATCTATATAGGAGAGAACAGAGGGAAACCTAAATATAAAAACTGCTATTGTAGACGAACGCTTCAACCTAGAAGAACAAAATTTGGTGAGCCAAGTGGGATTTGTGTGCTGATCATTACCACCAAGTATCATCAAGATTGGGTGAAAAAATATTTGTTGGTATTTCGGAAACTCGTAATGTCTTAGAAGCTTGGCAACCTCTCTCAATGAAAGTGCTTTTCCACAGTCCGTGCCAAAGGCTACTTGAAGAGGAAACAAACCATAGAGAGAAAACTGAGAACTCCTTTATTTTTTCAAGTTTCAAGGAGCTAATAACAAACCATGTTGGATTTAGAGTTCCAAATTCATCTATCTATATATGAGAGAACAGAGGGAAACCTCACTATAAAAACTGCTACTGTAGACGAATGAATCAACCGAGAAGAACAAAATTTGGTGAGCCAAGTGGGATTTGTGTGCTGATCATTACCACCAAGTATCATCAAGATTGGGTGAAAAAATATTTGCTGGTATTTCGGAAACTCGTAATGTCTTAGAAGCTTGGCAACCCCTCTCAATGAAAGTGCTTTTCCACAGTCTGTGCCAAAGGCTACTTGAAGAGGAAACAAACCATAGAGACAAAACTGAGAACTCCTTTATTTTTTCAAGTTTCAAGGAGCTACTACAAACCATGTTGGATTTAGAGTTCCAAATTCATCTATCTATATATGAGAGAACAGAGGAAAACCTCACTATAAAAACTGCTACTGTAGACGAATGCATCAACCTAGAAGAACAAAATTTGGTGAGCCAAGTGGGATTTGTGTACTGATCATTAGCAAAAAGTATCATCAAGATTGGGTGAAAATATATTTGCTGGCATTTTGGAAACTCGTTATTTCTTAGAAGCTTGGCAACCCATCTCAGTGAAAGTGCTTTCCACAGTCTGTGCCTAGGACTACTTGAAGAGGAAACAAACCATAGAGACAAAACTGAGAACTTTTTAATTTTACCAAGTTTGAAAGAGCTACTACAAACCATGTTGGATTTAGAGTTCCAAATTCATCTATCTATATAGGAGAAAACAGAGGGAAACAAAATATAAAAACTGCTACTGTAGACGAAAGCCACAAACTAGAAGAACAAAATTTGGTGAGCCAAGTGGGATTTGTGTACTGATCATTACCACCAAGTATCATCAAGATTCTGTGAAAAAATATTTGCTGGTATTTCGGAAACTCGTTATTTCTTAGAAGCTTGGCAACCCATCTCAGTGAAAGTGCTTTCCACAGTCAGTGCCTAGGACTACTTGAAGAGGAAACAAACCACAGAGACAAAACTGAGAACTTTTTTATTTTATCAAGTTTCAAGAGCTACTACAAACCATGTTGGATTTAGAGGTCCAAATTCATCTATCTATATAGGAGAGAACAGAGGGAAACTAAATATAAAAACTGCTACTGTAGATGAAAGCCTCAAACTAGAAGAACAAAATTTGGTGAGCCAATTGGGATTTGTGTACTGATCATTACCACCAAGTATCATCAAGTTTGGGTGAAAAAATATTTGCTGGTATTTCGGAAACTCGTTATTTCTTAGAAGCTTCTCAACTCATCTCAATGAAAGTACATTTCCACAGTCTGTGCCTAGGGCTACTTGAAGAGGAAACAAACCATAGAGAGAAAACTGAGAACTCCTTCATTTTGTCAAGTTTCAAAGAGCTACTACAAACCATGTTGGATTTAGAGTTCCAAAATCAACTATCTATATAGGAGAGAACAGAGGGAAACCTAAATATAAAAACTGCTACTGTAGACGAACGCTTCAACCTAGAAGAACAAAATTTGGTGAGCCAAGTGGGATTTGTGTACTGATCATTACCACCAAGTATCATCAAGATTGGGAAAAAAAAATTTGCTGGTATTTTGGAAACTCGTTATTTCTTAGAAGCTTGGCAACCCCTCTCAATGAAAGTGCTTTTCCACAGTCTGTGCCTAGGGCTACTGGAAGAGGAAACAAAGCATAGAGACAAAACTGAGAACTCCTTTATTTTGTCAAGTTTCAAAGAGCTACTATAAACTATGTTGGATTTAGAGTTCCAAATTCATCTATTTATATAGGAGAGAACAGAGGGAAACAAAATATAAAAACTGCTACTGTAGACGAACGCTTCAACCTAGAAGTACAAAATTTGGTGAGCCAAGTGGGATTTTTGTACTGATCATTACCATCAAGAATCATCAAGATTGGGTAAAAAAATTTTTGCTGGTATTTCGGAAAATTGGAATTTCGTAGAAGCTTGGCAACCCCTCTCAATGAAAGTGCTTTTCCACAGTCTGTGCATAGGGCAACTTGAAGAGGAAACAAACCATAGAGACAAAACTGAGAACTCCTTTATTTTTTCAAGTTTCAAGGAGATACTACAAACCATGTTGTATTTAGAGTTCCAAATTCAACTATCTATATATGAGAGAACAGAGGGAAACCTAACTATTAAAACTGCTAATGTAGACGAACGCATCAACCTAGAAGAACAAAATTTGGTGAGCCAAGTGGGATTTGTGTACTGATCATTACCACCAAGTATCATCAAGATTGGGTGAAAAAATATTTGCTCGTATTTCGGAAACTCGTTATTTCTTAGAAGCTTGGCAAACCAACTCAGTGAAAGTGCTTTCCACAGTCTGTGCCTAGGACTACTTGAAGAGGAAACAAACCATAGAGACAAAACTGAGAATTTTTATTTTATCAAGTTTCAAAGAGCTACTACAAACCATGTTGGATTTAGAGTTCCAAATTCATCTATCTATATAGGAGAGAACAGAGGGAAACCTAATTATAAAAACTGCTACTGTAGACGAACGCTTCAACCTAGAAGAACAAAATTTGGTGAGCCAAGTGGGATTTGTGTGCTGATCATTACCACCAAGTATCATCAAGATTGGGTGAAAAAATATTTGCTGGTATTTCGGAAACTCGTAATGTCTTAGAAGCTTGGCAACCCCTCTCAATGAAAGTGCTTTTCCACAGTCTGTGCCAAAGGCTACTTGAAGAGGAAACAAACCATAGAGACAAAACTGAGAACTCCTTTATTTTTTCAAGTTTCAAGGAGCTACTACAAACCATGTTGGATTTAGAGTTCCAAATTCATCTATCTATATATGAGAGAACAGAGGGAAACCTCACAATAAAAACTGCTACTGTAGACGAATGCATCAACCTAGAAGAACAAAATTTGGTGAGCCAAGTGGGATTTGTGTACTGATCATTAGCAACAAGTATCATCAAGATTGGGTGAAAATATATTTGCTGGTATTTCGGAAACTCGTTATTTCTTAGAAGCTTGGCAACCCATCTCAGTGAAAGTGCTTTCCACAGTCTGTGCCTAGGACTACTTGAAGAGGAAACAAACCATAGAGACAAAACTGAGAACTTTTTTATTTTACCAAGTTTCAAAGAGCTACTACAATCCATGTTGGATTTAGAGTTCCAAATTCATCTATCTATATAGGAGAAAACAGAGGGAAACAAAATATAAAAACTGCTACTGTAGACGAAAGCCACAAACTAGAAGAACAAAATTTGGTGAGCCAAGTGGGATTTGTGTACTGATCATTACCACCAAGTATCATCAAGATTCTGTGAAAAAATATTTGCTGGTATTTCGGAAACTCGTTATTTCTTAGAAGCTTGGCAACCCATCTCAGTGAAAGTGCTTTCCACAGTCAGTTCCTAGGACTACTTGAAGAGGAAACAAACCATAGAGACAAAACTGAGAACTTTTTTATTTTATCAAGTTTCAAGAGCTACTACAAACCATGTTGGATTTAGAGGTCCAAATTCATCTATCTATATAGGAGAGAACAGAGGGAAACTAAATATAAAAACTGCTACTGTAGACGAAAGCCTCAAACTAGAAGAACAAAATTTGGTGAGCAAATTGGGATTTGTGTACTGATCATTACCACCAAGTACCCTCAAGTTTGGGTGAAAAAATATTTGGTGGTATTTCGGAAACTCGTTATTTCTTAGAAGCTTCTCATCTCATCTCAATGAAAGTACATTTCCACAGTCTGTGCCTAGGGCTACTTGAAGAGGAAACAAACCATAGAGAGAAAACTGAGAACTCCTTCATTTCGTCAAGTTTCAAAGAGCTACTACAAACCATGTTGGATTTAGAGTTCCAAAATCAACTATCTATATAGGAGAGAACAGAGGGAAACCTAAATATAAAAACTGCTACTGTAGACGAACGCTTCAACCTAGAAGAACAAAATTTGGTGAGCCAAGTGGGATTTGTGTCCTGATCATTACCACCAAGTATCATCAAGATTGGGTGAAAAAATATTTGCTGGTATTTCGGAAACTCGTTATTTCTTAGAAGCTTCTCAACCCATCTCAATAAAAGTACATTTCCACAGTCTCTGCCTAGGGCTACTTGAAGAGGAAACAAACCATAGAGAGAAAACTGAGAACTCCTTCATTTTGTCAAGTTTCAAAGAGCTACTACAAACCATGTTGGATTTACAGTTCCAAAATCATCTATCTATATAGGAGAGAACAGAGGGAAACCTAAATATAAAAACTGCTACTGTAGACGAACGCTTTTACCTAGAAGAACAAAATTTGGTGAGCCAAGTGGGATTTGTGTACTGATCATTACCACCAAGTATCTTCAAGATTGGGTGAAAAAATATTTGCTGGTATTTCGGAAACTCGTAATTTCTTAGAAGCTTGGCAACCCCTCCCAATTAAAGTGCTTTTCCACAGACTGTGCCTAGGGCTACTTGAAGAGGAAACAAACCATAGAGACAAAACTGAGAACTCCTTTATTTTGTCAAGTTTCAAAGAGCTACTACAAACCATGTTGGATTTAGAGTTCCAAATTCATCTATCTATATAGGAGAGAACAGAGGGAAACCTAAATATAAAAACTGCTACTCTAGACGAACGCTTCAACCTAGAAGAACAAAATTTGGTGAGCCAAGTGGGATTTGTGTGCTGATCATTACCACCAAGTATCATCAAGATTGGGTGAAAAAATATTTGCTGGTATTTCGGAAACTCGTAATGTCTTAGAAGCTTGGCAATCCCTCTCAATGAAAGTGCTTTTCCACAGTCTGTGCCAAAGGCTACTTGAAGAGGAAAAAAACCATAGAGACAAAACTGAGAACTCCTTTATTTTTTCAAGTTTCAAGGAGCTACTACAAACCATGTTGGATTTAGAGTTCCAAATTCATCTATCTATATATGAGAGAACAGAGGGAAACCTCACTATAAAAACTGCTACTGTAGACGAATGCATCAACCTAGAAGAACAAAATTTGGTGAGCCAAGTGGGATTTGTGTACTGATCATTAGCAAGAAGTATCATCAAGATTGGGTGAAAAAATATTTGCTGGTATTTCGGAAACTCGTTATTTCTTAGAAGCTTGGCAACCCATCTGAGTGAAAGTGCTTTCCACAGTCTGTGCCTAGGACTACTTGAAGAGGAAACAAACCATAGAGACAAAACTGAGAACTTTTTTATTTTACCAAGTTTCAAAGAGCTACTACAAACCATGTTGGATTTAGAGTTCCAAATTCATCTAACTATATAGGAGAAAACAGATTGAAACAAAATATAAAAACTGCTACTGTAGACG
Organism: Callospermophilus lateralis; assembly: GCF_048772815.1. Taxonomy (NCBI): domain Eukaryota; kingdom Metazoa; phylum Chordata; class Mammalia; order Rodentia; family Sciuridae; genus Callospermophilus; species Callospermophilus lateralis. The sequence continues at coordinate 11,927 of NW_027511811.1, read as the reverse complement.
AAAGCCTCAAACTAGAAGAACAAAATTTGGTGAGCCAAGTGGGATTTGTGTACTGATCATTACCAACAAGTATCATCAAGATTCTGTGAAAAAATATTTGCTGGTATTTCGGAAACTCGTTATTTCTTAGAAGCTTGGCAACCCATCTCAGTGAATGTGCTTTCCACAGTCTGTGCCTAGGACTACTTGAAGAGGAAACAAACCATAGAGACAAAACTGAGAACTTTTTTATTTTATCAAGTTTCAAAGAGCTACTACAAACCATGTTGGATTTAGAGTTCCAAATTCATCTATCTATATAGGAGAGAACAGAGGGAAACTAAATATAAAAACTGCTACTGTAGACGAAAGCCTCAAACTAGAAGAACAAAATTTGGTGAGCCAATTGGGATTTGTGTACTGATCATTACCACCAAGTATCATCAAGTTTGGGTGAAAAAATATTTGCTGGTATTTCGGAAACTCGTTATTTCTTAGAAGCTTCTCAACTCATCTCAATGAAAGTACATTTCCACAGTCTGTGCCTAGGGCTACTTGAAGAGGAAACAAACCATAGAGAGAAAACTGAGAACTCCTTCATTTTGTCAAGTTTCAAAGAGCTACTACAAACCATGTTGGATTTAGAGTTCCAAAATCAACTATCTATATAGGAGAGAACAGAGGGAAACCTAAATATAAAAACTGCTACTGTAGACGAACGCTTCAACCTAGAAGAACAAAATTTGGTGAGCCAAGTGGGATTTGTGTACTGATCATTACCACCAAGTATCATCAAGATTGGGTAGAAAATATTTGCTGGTATTTCGGAAACTCGTTATTTCTTAGAAGATTGGCAACCCCTCTCAATGAAAGTGCTTTTCCACAGTCTGTGCCTAGGGCTACTGGAAGAGGAAACAAACCATAGAGACAAAACTGAGAACTCCTTTATTTTGTCAAGTTTTAAAGAGCTACTATAAACTATGTTGGATTTAGAGTTCCAAATTCATCTATTTATATAGGAGAGAACAGAGGGAAACAAAATATAAAAACTGCTACTGTAGACGAACGCTTCAACCTAGAAGTACAAAATTTGGTGAGCCAAGTGGGATTTGTGTACTGATCATTACCATCAAGAATCATCAAGATTGGATGAAAAAATTTTTGCTGGTATTTCGAAAAATCGGAATTTCGTAGAAGCTTGGCAACCCCTCTCAATGAAAGTGCTTTTCCACAGTCTGTGCATAGGGCTACTTGAAGAGGAAACAAACCATAGAGACAAAACTGGGAACTCCTTTATTTTTTCAAGTTTCAAGGAGATACTACAAACCATGTTGTATTTAGAGTTCCAATTTCAACTATCTATATATGAGAGAACAGAGGGAAACCTAACTATAAAAACTGCTACTGTAGACGAACGCATCAACCCAGAAGAACAAAATTTGGTGAGCCAAGTGGGATTTGTGTACTGATCATTACCACCAAGTATCATCAAGATTGGGTGAAAAAATATTTGCTGGTATTTCGGAAACTCGTTATTTCTTAGAAGCTTGGCAACCCATCTCAGTGAAAGTGCTTTCCACAGTCTGTGCCTAGGACTACTTGAAGAGGAAACAAACCATAGAGACAAAACTGAGAATTTTTATTTTATCAAGTTTCAAAGAGCTACTACAAACCATGTTGGATTTAGAGTTCCAAATTCATCTATCTATATAGGAGAGAACAGAGGGAAACTAAATATAAAAACTGCTATTGTAGATGAAAGCTTCAAACTAGAAGAACATAATTTGGTGAGCCAAGTGGGATTTGTGTACTGATCATTACCACCAAGTATCATCAAGTTTGGGTGAAAAAATATTTGCTGGTATTTCGGAAACTCGTTATTTCTTAGAAGCTTCTCAACCCATCTCAATGAAAGTACATTTCCACAGTCTGTGTCTAGGGCTACTGGAAGAGGAAACAAACCATAGAGACAAAACTGAGAACTCCTTTATTTTGTCAAGTTTCAAAGAGCTACTATAAACCATGTTGGATTTAGAGTTCCAAATTCATCTATTTATATAGGAGAGAAGAGGGAAACCTAAATATAAAAACTGCTACTGTAGACGAACGCTTCAACCTAGAAGAACAAAATTTGGTGAGCCAAGTGGGATTTGTGTCCTGATCATTACCACCAAGTATCATCACGATTGGGTGAAAAAATATTTGCTGGTATTTCGGAAACTCGTTATTTCTTAGAAGCTTCTCAACCCATCTCAATGAAAGTACATTTCCACAGTCTGTGCCTAGGGCTACTTGAAGAGGAAACAAACCATAGAGACAAAACTGAGAACTCCTTCATTTTGTCAAGTTTCAAAGAGCTACTACAAACCATGTTGGATTTAGAGTTCCGAAATCATCTATCTATATAGGAGAGAACAGAGGGAAACCTAAATATAAAAACTGCTACTGTAGACGAACGCTTCAACCTAGAAGAACAAAATTTGGTGAGCCAAGTGGGATTTGTGTACTGATCATTACCACCAAGTATCATCAAGATTGGGTGAAACAATATTTGCCGGTATTTCGGAAACTCGTAATGTCTTAGAAGCTTGGCAACCCCTCTCAATGAAAGTGCTTTTTCACAGTCTGTGCCAAAGGCTACTTGAAGAGGAAAAAAACCATAGAGACAAAACTGAGAACTCCTTTATTTTTTCAAGTTTCAAGGAGCTACTACAAACCATGTTGGATTTAGAGTTCCAAATTCATCTATCTATATATGAGAGAACAGAGGGAAACCTCACTATAAAAACTGCTACTGTAGACGAATGCATCAACCTAGAAGAACAAAATTTGGTGAGCCAAGTGGGATTTGTGTACTGATCATTAGCAACAAGTATCATCAAGATTGGGTGAAAAAATATTTGCTGGTATTTCGGAAACTCGTTATTTCTTAGAAGCTTGGCAACCCATCTCAGTGAAAGTGCTTTCCACAGTCTGTGCCTAGGACTACTTGAAGAGGAAACAAACCATAGAGACAAAACTGAGAACTTTTTTATTTTACCAAGTTTCAAAGAGCTACTACAAACCATGTTGGATTTAGAGTTCCAAATTCATCTATCTATATAGGAGAAAACAGAGGGAAACAAAATATAAAAACTGCTACTGTAGACGAAAGCCTCAAACTAGAAGAACAAAATTTGGTGAGCCAAGTGGGATTTGTGTACTGATCATTACCACCAAGTATCATCAAGATTCTGTGAAAAAATATTTGCTGGTATTTCGGAAACTCGTTATTTCTTAGAAGCTTGGCAACCCATCTCAGTGAAAGTGCTTTCCACAGTCTGTGCCTAGGACTACTTGAAGAGGAAACAAACCATAGAGACAAAACTGAGAACTTTTTTTATTTTATCAAGTTTCAAAGAGCTACTACAAACCATGTTGGATTTAGAGTTCCAAATTCATCTATCTATATAGGAGAGAACAGAGGGAAACTAAATATAAAAACTGCTACTGTAGACGAAAGCCTCAAACTAGAAGAACAAAATTTGGTGAGCCAATTGGGATTTGTGTACTGATCATTACCACCAAGTATCATCAAGTTTGGGTGAAAAAATATTTGCTGGTATTTCGGAAACTCGTTATTTCTTAGAAGCTTCTCAACTCATCTCAATGAAAGTACATTTCCACAGTCTGTGCCTACGGCTACTTGAAGAGGAAACAAACCATAGAGAGAAAACTGAGAACTCCTTCATTTTGTCAAGTTTCAAAGAGCTACTACAAACCATGTTGGATTTAGAGTTCCAAAATCAACTATCTATATAGTAGAGAACAGAGGGAAACCTAAATATAAAAACTGCTACTGTAGACGAACGCTTCAACCAGAAGAACAAAATTTGGTGAGCCAAGTGGGATTTGTGTACTGATCATTACCACCAAGTATCATCAAGATTGGGTGAAAAATATTTGCTGGTATTTCGGAAACTCGTTATTTCTTAGAAGCTTGGCAACCCCTCTCAATGAAAGTGCTTTTCCACAGTCTGTGCCTAGGGCTACTGGAAGAGGAAACAAACCATAGAGACAAAACTGAGAACTCCTTTATTTTGTCAAGTTTTAAAGAGCTACTATAAACTATGTTGGATTTAGAGTTCCAAATTCATCTATTTATATAGGAGAGAACAGAGGGAACAAAATATAAAAACTGCTACTGTAGACGAACGCTTCAACCTAGAAGTACAAAATTTGGTGAGCCAAGTGGGATTTGTGTACTGATCATTACCATCAAGAATCATCAAGATTGGATGAAAATATTTTTGCTGGTATTTCGAAAAATCGGAATTTCGTAGAAGCTTGGCAACCCCTCTCAATGAAAGTGCTTTTCCACAGTCTGTGCCTAGGGCTACTGGAAGAGGAAACAAACCATAGAGACAAAACTGAGAACTCCTTTATTTTTTCAAGTTTCAAGGAGATACTACAAACCATGTTGTATTTAGAGTTCCAAATTCAACTATCTATATATGAGAGAACAGAGGGAAACCTAACTATAAAAACTGCTACTGTAGACGAACGCATCAACCTAGAAGAACAAAATTTGGTGAGCCAAGTGGGATTTGTGTACTGATCATTACCACCAAGTATCATCAAGATTGGGTGAAAAAATATTTGCTGGTATTTCGGAAACTCGTTATTTCTTAGAAGCTTGGCAACCCATCTCAGTGAAAGTGCTTTCCACAGTCTGTGCCTAGGACTACTTGAAGAGGAAACAAACCATAGAGACAAAACTGAGAATTTTTATTTTATCAAGTTTCAAAGAGCTACTACAAACCATGTTGGATTTAGAGTTAAAAATTCATCTATCTATATAGGAGAGAACAGAGGGAAACTAAATATAAAAACTGCTACTGTAGATGAAAGCTTCAAACTAGAAGAACATAATTTGGTGAGCCAAGTGGGATTTGTGTACTGATCATTACCAACAAGGATCATCAAGTTTGGGTGAAAAAATATTTGCTGGTATTTCGGAAACTCGTTATTTCTTAGAAGCTTCTCAACCCATCTCAATGAATGTACATTTCCACAGTCTGTGTCTAGGGCTACTGGAAGAGGAAACAAACCATAGAGACAAAACTGAGAACTCCTTTATTTTGTCAAGTTTCAAAGAGCTACTATAAACCATGTTGGATTTAGAGTTCCAAATTCATCTATTTATATAGGAGAGAAGAGGGAAACCTAAATATAAAAACTGCTACTGTAGACGAACGCTTCAACCTAGAAGAACAAAATTTGGTGAGCCAAGTGGGATTTGTGTCCTGATCATTACCACCAAGTATCATCAAGATTGGGTGAAAAAACATTTGCTGGTATTTCGGAAACTCGTTATTTCTTAGAAGCTTCTCAACCCATCTCAATGAAAGTACATTTCCACAGTCTGTGCCTAGGGCTACTTGAAGAGGAAACAAACCATAGAGAGAAAACTGAGAACTCCTTCATTTTGTCAAGTTTCAAAGAGCTACTACAAACCATGTTGGATTTAGAGTTCCAAATTCATCTATCTATATAGGAGAGAACAGAGGGAAACCTAAATATAAAAACTGCTACTGTAGACGAACGCTTCAACCTAGAAGAACAAAATTTGGTGAGCCAAGTGGGATTTGTGAACTGATCATTACCACCAAGTATCATAAAGATTGGGTGAAAAAATATTTGCTGGTATTTCGGAAACTCGTAATTTCTTAGAAGCTTGGCAACCCCTCTCAATGAAAGTGTTTTTCCACAGACTGTGCCTAGGGCTACTTGAAGAGGAACAAACCATAGAGACAAAACTGAGAACTCCTTTATTTTGTCAAGTTTCAAAGAGCTACTACAAACCATGTTGGATTTAGAGTTCCAAATTCATCTATCTATATAGGAGAGAACAGATGGAATCCTAAATATAAAAACTGCTACTGTAGACGAACGCTTCAACCTAGAAGAACAAAATTTGGTGAGCCAAGTGGGATTTGTGTGCTGATCATTACCACCAAGTATCATCAAGATTGGGTGAAAAAATATTTGCTGGTATTTCGGAAACTCGTAATGTCTTAGAAGCTTGGCAACCTCTCTCAATGAAAGTGCTTTTCAACAGTCTGTGCCAAAGGCTACTTGAAGAGGAAACAAACCATAGAGAGAAAACTGAGAACTCCTTTATTTTTTTAAGTTTCAAGGAGCTACTACAAACCATGTTGGATTTAGAGTTCCAAATTCATCTATCTATATATGAGAGAACAGAGGAAACCTCACTATAAAAACTGCTACTGTAGACGAATGCATCTACCTAGAAGAACAAAATTTGGTGAGCCAAGTGGGATTTGTGTACTGATCATTAGCAACAAGTATCATCAAGATTGGGTGAAAAAATATTTGCTGGTATTTCGGAAACTCTTTATTTCTAAGAAGCTTGGCAACGCATCTCAGTGAAAGTGCTTTCCACAGTCTGTGCCTAGGACTACTTGAAGAGGAAACAAACCATAGAGACAAAACTGATAACTTTTTATTTTACCAAGTTTCAAAGAGCTACTACAAACCATGTTGGATTTAGAGTTCCAAATTCATCTATCTATATAGGAGAAAACAGAGGGAAACAAAATATAAAAACTGCTACTGTAGACGAAAGCTTCAAACTAGAAGCACAAAATTTGGTGAGCCAAGTGGGATTTGTGTACTGATCATTACCACCAAGTATCATCAAGATTCTGTGAAAAAATATTTTCTGGTATTTCGGAAACTCATTATTTCTTAGAAGATTGGCAACCCATCTCAGTGAAAGTGCTTTCCACAGTCTGTGCCTAGGACTACTTGAAGAGGAAACAAACCATAGAGACAAAACTGAGAACTTTTTTATTTTATCAAGTTTCAAAGAGCTACTACAAACCATGTTGGATTTAGAGGTCCAAATTCATCTATCTATATAGGAGAGAACAGAGGAAAACTAAATATAAAAACTGCCACTGTAGATGAAAGCCTCAAACTAGAAGAACAAAATTTGGTGAGCCAATTGGGATTTGTGTACTGATCATTACCACCAAGTATCATCAAGTTTGGGTGAAAAAATATTTGCTGGTATTTCGGAAACTCGTTATTTCTTAGAAGCTTCTCAACTCATCTCAATGAAAGTACATTTCCACAGTCTGTGCCTAGGGCTACTTGAAGAGGAAACAAACCATAGAGAGAAAACTGAGAACTCCTTCATTTTGTCAAGTTTCAAAGAGCTACTACAAACCATGTTGGATTTAGAGTTCCAAAATCAACTATCTATATAGGAGAGAACAGAGGAAAACCTAAATATAAAAACTGCTACTGTAGACGAACGCTTCAACCTAGAAGAACAAAATTTGGTGAGCCAAGTGGGATTTGTGTACTGATCATTACCACCAAGTATCATCAAGATTGGGTAAAAATATTTGCTGGTATTTCGGAAACTCGTTATTTCTTAGAAGCTTGGCAACCCCTCTCAATGAAAGTGCTTTTCCACAGTCTGTGCCTAGGGCTACTGGAAGAGGAAACAAACCATAGAGACAAAACTGAGAACTCCTTTATTTTGTCAAGTTTTAAGAGCTACTATAAACTTTGTTGGATTTAGAGTTCCAAATTCATCTATTTATATAGGAAAGAACAGAGGGAAACAAAATATAAAAACTGCTACTGTAGACGAACGCTTCAACCTAGAAGTACAAAATTTGGTGAGCCAAGTGGGATTTGTGTACTGATCATTACCATCAAGAATCATCAAGATTGGGTGAAAAAATTTTTGCTGGTATTTCGAAAAATCGGAATTTCGTAGAAGCTTGGCAACCCCTCTCAATGAAAGTGCTTTTCCACAGTCTGTGCATAGGGCTACTTGAAGAGGAAACAAACCATAGAGACAAAACTGAGAACTCCTTTATTTTTTCAAGTTTCAAGGAGATACTACAAACCATGTTGTATTTAGAGTTCCAAATTCAACTATCTATATATGAGAGAACAGAGGGAAACCTAACTATAAAAACTGCTACTGTAGACGAACGCATCAACCTAGAAGAACAAAATTTGGTGATCAAGTGGGATTTGTGTACTGATCATTACCACCAAGTATCATCAAGATTGGGTGAAAAAATATTTGCTGGTATTTTGGAAACTCGTTATTTCTTAGAAGCTTGGCAACCCATCTCAGTGAAAGTGCTTTCCACAGTCTGTGCCTAGGACTACTTGAAGAGGAAACAAACCATCGAGACAAAACTGAGAATTTTTATTTTATCAAGTTTCAAAGAGCTACTACAAACCATGTTGGATTTAGAGTTCCACATTCATCTATCTATATAGGAGAGAACAGAGGGAAACTAAATATAAAATCTGCTACTGTAGACGAAAGCCTCAAACTAGAAGAACCAAATATGGTGAGCCAATTGGGATTTGTGTACTGATCATTACCACCAAGTATCATCAAGTTTGGGTGAAAAAATATTTGCTGGTATTTCGGAAACTCGTTATTTCTTAGAAGCTTCTCAACCCATCTCAATGAAAGTACATTTCCACAGTCTGTGCCTAGGGCTACTTGAAGAGGAAACAAACCATAGAGAGAAAACTGAGAACTCCTTCATTTTGTCAAGTTTCAAAGAGCTACTACAAACCATGTTGGATTTAGAGTTCTAAAATCATCTATCTATATAGGAGAGAACAGAGGGAAACCTAAATATAAAAACTGCTACTGTAGACGAACGCTTCAACCTAGAAGAAGAAAATTTGGTGAGCCAAGTGGGATTTGTGTACTGATCATTACCACCAAGTATCATCAAGATTCTGTGAAAAAATATTTGCTGGTATTTCGGAAACTCATTATTTCTTAGAAGATTGGCAACCCATCTCAGTGAAAGTGCTTTCCACAGTCTGTGCCTAGGACTACTTGAAGAGGAAACAAACCATAGAGACAAAACTGAGAACTTTTTTATTTTATCAAGTTTCAAAGAGCTACTACAAACCATGTTGGATTTAGAGGTCCAAATTCATCTATCTATATAGGAGAGAACAGAGGAAAACTAAATATAAAAACTGCCACTGTAGATGAAAGCCTCAAACTAGAAGAACAAAATTTGGTGAGCCAATTGGGATTTGTGTACTGATCATTACCACCAAGTATCATCAAGTTTGGGTGAAAAAATATTTGCTGGTATTTCGGAAACTCGTTATTTCTTAGAAGCTTCTCAACTCATCTCAATGAAAGTACATTTCCACAGTCTGTGCCTAGGGCTACTTGAAGAGGAAACAAACCATAGAGAGAAAACTGAGAACTCCTTCATTTTGTCAAGTTTCAAAGAGCTACTACAAACCATGTTGGATTTAGAGTTCCAAAATCAACTATCTATATAGGAGAGAACAGAGGAAAACCTAAATATAAAAACTGCTACTGTAGACGAACGCTTCAACCTAGAAGAACAAAATTTGGTGAGCCAAGTGGGATTTGTGTACTGATCATTACCACCAAGTATCATCAAGATTGGGTAAAAAATATTTGCTGGTATTTCGGAAAATCGTTATTTCTTAGAAGCTTGGCAACCCCTCTCAATGAAAGTGCTTTTCCACAGTCTGTGCCTAGGGCTACTGGAAGAGGAAACAAACCATAGAGACAAAACTGAGAACTCCTTTATTTTGTCAAGTTTTAAGAGCTACTATAAACTTTGTTGGATTTAGAGTTCCAAATTCATCTATTTATATAGGAGAGAACAGAGGGAAACAAAATATAAAAACTGCTACTGTAGACGAACGCTTCAACCTAGAAGTACAAAATTTGGTGAGCCAAGTGGGATTTGTGTACTGATCATTACCATCAAGAATCATCAAGATTGGGTGAAAAAATTTTTGCTGGTATTTCGAAAAATCGGAATTTCGTAGAAGCTTGGCAACCCCTCTCAATGAAAGTGCTTTTCCACAGTCTGTGCATAGGGCTACTTGAAGAGGAAACAAACCATAGAGACAAAACTGAGAACTCCTTTATTTTTTCAAGTTTCAAGGAGATACTACAAACCATGTTGTATTTAGAGTTCCAAATTCAACTATCTATATATGAGAGAACAGAGGGAAACCTAACTATAAAAACTGCTACTGTAGACGAACGCATCAACCTAGAAGAACAAAATTTGGTGATCAAGTGGGATTTGTGTACTGATCATTACCACCAAGTATCATCAAGATTGGGTGAAAAAATATTTGCTGGTATTTTGGAAACTCGTTATTTCTTAGAAGCTTGGCAACCCATCTCAGTGAAAGTGCTTTCCACAGTCTGTGCCTAGGACTACTTGAAGAGGAAACAAACCATCGAGACAAAACTGAGAATTTTTATTTTATCAAGTTTCAAAGAGCTACTACAAACCATGTTGGATTTAGAGTTCCAAATTCATCTATCTATATAGGAGAGAACAGAGGGAAACTAAATATAAAATCTGCTACTGTAGACGAAAGCCTCAAACTAGAAGAACCAAATATGGTGAGCCAATTGGGATTTGTGTACTGATCATTACCACCAAGTATCATCAAGTTTGGGTGAAAAAATATTTGCTGGTATTTCGGAAACTCGTTATTTCTTAGAAGCTTCTCAACCCATCTCAATGAAAGTACATTTCCACAGTCTGTGCCTAGGGCTACTTGAAGAGGAAACAAACCATAGAGAGAAAACTGAGAACTCCTTCATTTTGTCAAGTTTCAAAGAGCTACTACAAACCATGTTGGATTTAGAGTTCCAAAATCATCTATCTATATAGGAGAGAACAGAGGGAAACCTAAATATAAAAACTGCTACTGTAGACGAACGCTTCAACCTAGAAGAAGAAAATTTGGTGAGCCAAGTGGGATTTGTGTACTGATCATTACCACCAAGTATCATCAAGATTGGGTGAAAAAATATTTGCTGGTATTTCGGAAACTCGTTATTTCTTAGAAGCTTGGCAACCCATCTCAGTGAAAGTGCTTTCCACAGTCTGTGCCTAGGACTACTTGAAGAGGAAACAAACCATAGAGACAAAACTGAGAATTTTTATTTTATCAAGTTTCAAAGAGCTACTACAAACCATGTTGGATTTAGAGTTCCAAATTCATCTATCTATATAGGAGAGAACAGAGGGAAACTAAATATAAAAACTGCTATTGTAGATGAAAGCTTCAAACTAGAAGAACATAATTTGGTGAGCCAAGTGGGATTTGTGTACTGATCATTACCACCAAGTATCATCAAGTTTGGGTGAAAAAATATTTGCTGGTATTTCGGAAACTCGTTATTTCTTAGAAGCTTCTCAACCCATCTCAATGAAAGTACATTTCCACAGTCTGTGTCTAGGGCTACTGGAAGAGGAAACAAACCATAGAGACAAAACTGAGAACTCCTTTATTTTGTCAAGTTTCAAAGAGCTACTATAAACCATGTTGGATTTAGAGTTCCAAATTCATCTATTTATATAGGAGAGAAGAGGGAAACCTAAATATAAAAACTGCTACTGTAGACGAACGCTTCAACCTAGAAGAACAAAATTTGGTGAGCCAAGTGGGATTTGTGTCCTGATCATTACCACCAAGTATCATCAAGATTGGGTGAAAAAATATTTGCTGGTATTTCGGAAACTCGTTATTTCTTAGAAGCTTCTCAACCCATCTCAATGAAAGTACATTTCCACAGTCTGTGCCTAGGGCTACTTGAAGAGGAAACAAACCATAGAGAGAAAACTGAGAACTCCTTCATTTTGTCAAGTTTCAAAGAGCTACTACAAACCATGTTGGATTTAGAGTTCCGAAATCATCTATCTATATAGGAGAGAACAGAGGGAAACCTAAATATAAAAACTGCTACTGTAGACGAACGCTTCAACCTAGAAGAACAAAATTTAGTGAGCCCAAGTGGGATTTGTGTACTGATCATTACCACCAAGTATCATCAAGATTGGGTGAAACAATATTTGCTGGTATTTCGGAAA
>NW_027511810.1:0-21096 GCF_048772815.1 Callospermophilus lateralis | reverse complement strand
ACTTGGTGATAATGTTGAGTACACAAATCCCACTTGGCTCACCAAATTTTGTTCATCTAGGTTGAAGCGTTCTTCTCGAATAGCAGTTTTTATATTTAGGTTTCCCTCGATTCTCTGATATATAGATAGATGAATTTGGAACTCTAAATCCAACATGGTTTGTAGTAGCTCTATGAAACTTGACAAAATAAAGGAGTTCTCAGTTTTGTCTCTATGGTTTGTTTCCTCTTCAAGTAGCCCTAGGCACAGACTGTGGAAAGCACTTTCATTGAGAGGGGTTGCCAAGCTTCTACGAAAAAACGAGTTTCCGAAATACCAGCAAATATTTTTTCACCCAATCTTGACAATACTTGGTGGTAATGATCAGTACACAAATCCCACTTGGCTCACCAAATTTTGTTCTTCTAGGTAGAAGCGTTCGTCTACAGTAGCAGTTTTTATATTTAGGTTTCCCTCTGTTCTCTCCCATATAAATAGATGAATTTGGAACTCTAAATCCAACAAGGTTTGTAGTAGCTCTTTGAAAATTGACAAAATAAAGGAGTTCTCAGTTTTGTCTCTATGGTTTGTTTCCTCTTCAAGTAGCCCTAGGCACAGACTGTGGAAAAGCACTTTCATTGAGAGGGGTTGCCAAGCTTCTAAGAAATAACGAGTTTCCGAAATACCAGCAAATATTTTTTCACCCAAACTTGATGATACTTGGTGCTAATGTTGAGTACACAAATCACACTTGGCTCAAAAAATTTTTTTCATCTAGGTTGAAGCGTTCGTCTCGAGTAGCAATTTTTAAATTTAGTTTTCCCTCGATTCTCTGATATATAGATAGATGAATTTGGAACTCGAAATCCAACATGGTTTGTAGTAGCTCTTTGAGACTTGAAAAAATAACGGAGTTCTCAGTTTTGTCTCCATGGTTTGTTTCCTCTTCAAGTAGCCCTAGGCACACACTGTGGAAAAGCACTTTCATTGAGATGGGTTGCCAAGCTTCTAAGAAATAACGAGTTTCCGAAATACCAGCAAATATTTATTCAAAAAATCTTGATGATACTTGGTGGTAATGATCAGTACACAAATCCCAATTGGCTCACCAAATTTTGTTCTTCTAGGTTGAAGCGTTCATCTACAGTAGCAGTTTTTATATTTAGGTTTCCCTCGATTCTCAGATATATAGATAGATGAATTTGGAACTCTAAATCCAACAAGGTTTGTAGTAGCTCTTTGAAACTTGACAAAATTAAGGAGTTCTCAGTTTTGTCTCTATGGTTTGTTTCCTCTTCAAGTAGCCCTAGGCACAGACTGTGGAAAAGCACTTTCATTGAGAGGGGTTGCCAAGCTTCTAAGAAATAACGAGTTTCCGAAATACCAGCAAATATTTTTTCACCCAATCTTGATGACACTTGGTGGTAATGATCAGTACACAAATCCCACTTGGCTCACCAAATTTTGTTCTTCTAGGTTGAAGCGTTCGTCTACAGTAGCAGTTTTTATATTTAGGTTTCACTCTGTTCTCTCATATATACATAGATGAATTTGGAACTCTAAATCCAACATGGTTTTTAGTAGCTTTTTGAAACATGACAAAATAAAGGAGTTCTCAGTTTTGTCTCTATGGTTTGTTTCCTCTTCAAGTAGCACTAGGCACAGACCTTGGAAAAGCACTTTCATTGAGAGGTGTTGAAAATCTTCTAAGAAATAACGAGTTTCCGAAATACCAGCAAATATTTTTTCACCCAATCTTGATGATACTTGGAGGTAATGATTAGTACACATTTCCAACTTGGCTCACCAAATTTTGTTCTTCTAGGTTGAAGCGTTCGTCTACAGTAGCAGTTTTTATATTTAGGTTTCCCTCGATTCTCTGATACATAGATAGATGAATTTGGAACTCTAAATCCAACATGGTTTGTAGTAGCTCTTTGAAACTTGACAAAATAAAAGAGTTCTCAGTTTTGTGGCTATGGTTTGTTTCCTCTTCAAGTAGCCCTAGGCACAGACTGTGGAAAAGCACTTTCATTGAGAGGGGTTGCCAAGCTTCTAAGAAATAACGAGTTTCCGAAATACCAACAAATATTTTTTCACCCAATCTTGATGATACTTGGTGGTAATGATCAGTACACAAATCCCACTTGGCTCACCAAATTTTGTTCTTCTTGGTTGAAGCGTTCGTCTACAGTAGCAGTTTTTATATTTAGGTTTCACTCTGTTCTCTCATATATAGATAGATGAATTTGGAACACTAAATCCAACATGGTTTGAAGTAGCTCTTTGAAACTTGAAAAAATAACGGAGTTCTCAGTTTTGTCTCTACGTTTTGTTTCCTCTTCAAATAGCCCTAGGCACAGACCTTGGAAAAGCACTCTAATTGAGAGGGGTTGCCAATCTTCAAATAAATAACGAGTTTCCGAAATACCAGCAAATATTTCTTCACCCAATCTTGAAGATACTTGGAGGTAATGATCAGTACACAAATCCCACTTGGCTCACCAAATTTTGTTCTTCTAGGTTGAAGCGTTCGTCTACAGTAGCAGTTTTTATATTTAGGTTACCCTCTGTTCTCTCCTATATAGATAGATGAATTTGGAACTCGAAATCCAACATGGTTTCTAGTAGCTCTTTGAAACTTGACAAAATAAAGGAGTTCTCAGTTTTGTCTCTATTGTTTGTTTCCTCTTCAAGTAGCCCTAGGCACAGACTGTGGAAAAGCACTTTCATTGAGAGGGGTTGCCAAGCTTCTAAGAAATAACGAGTTTCTCAAATACCAGTAAATATTTTTTCACCGAATCTGGATGATACTTGGTGGTAATGATCAGTACACAAATCCCACTAGGCTCACCAAATTTTGTTCTTCTAGGTTGAAGCGTTCGTCTACAGTAGCAGTTTTTATACTTATTTTTCCCTCTGTTCTCTCCTATATAGATAGATGAATTTGGAACTCGAAATCCAAAATGGTTTGTAGTAGCTCTTTGAAACGTGACAAAATAAAGGAGTTCTCAGTTTTGTCTCTATGGTTTGTTTCCTCTTCAAGTAGCCCTAGGCACAGACTGTGGAAAAGCACTTTCATTGAGAAGGGTTGCCAAGCTTCTAAGAAAAAACGAGTTTCCGAAATACCAGAAAATATTTTTTCACCCAATCTTGATGATACTTGGTGCTAATGATCAGTACACAAATCCCACTTGGCTCACCAAATTTTGTTCTTTTAGGTTGAAGCGTTCGTCTACAGTAGCAGTTTTTATATTTAGGTTTCCCTCTGTTATCTCATATGTAGATAGATGAATTTGGAACTCTAAATCCAACATGGTTTGTAGTAGCTCTTTGAGACTTGACAAAATAAAGGAGTTCTCAGTTTTGTCTCTATGGTTTGTTTCCTCTTCAAGTAGCCCTAGGCACACACTGTGGAAAAGCACTTTCATTGAGATGGGTTGCCAAGCTTCTAAGAAATAACGAGTTTCCGAAATACCAGCAAATATTTATTCAAAAAATCTTGATGATACTTGGTGGTAATGATCAGTACACAAATCCCAATTGGCTCACCAAATTTTGTTCTTCTAGGTTGAAGCGTTCGTCTACAGGAGCAGTTTTTATATTTAGGTTTCCCTCGATTCTCAGATATATAGATAGATGAATTTGGAACTCTAAATCCAACATGGTTTGTTGTAGCTCTTTGAAACTTGACAAAATAAAGGAGTTCTCAGTTTTGTCTCTATGGTTTGTTTCCTCTTCAAGTAGCCCTAGGCACAGACTGTGGAAAAGCACTTTCATTGAGAGGGGTTGCCAATCTTCTAAGAAATAACGAGTTTCCGAAATACCAGCAAATATTTTTTCACCCAATCTTGATGACACTTGGTGGTAATGATCAGTACACAAATCCGACTTGGCTCACCAAATTTTGTTCTTCTAGGTTGAAGCGTTCGTCTACAGTAGCAGTTTTTACATTTAGGTTTCCCTCTGTTCTCTCCCATATAGATAGATGAATTTGGAACTCTAAATCCAACATGGTTTGTAGTAGCTCTTTAAAACTTGACAAAATAAAGGAGTTCTCAGTTTTGTCTCTATGGTTTGTTTCCTCTTCAAGTAGCCCTAGGCTCAGACTGTGGAAAAGCACTTTCATTGAGAGGGGTTGCCAAGCTTCTAAGAAATTACGAGTTTCTCAAATACCAGCAAATATTTTTTCACCGAATCTGGATGATACTTGGTGGTAATGATCAGTACACAAATCCCACTAGGCTCACCAAATTGTGTTCTTCTAGGTTGAAGCGTTCGTCTACAGTAGCAGTTTTTATACTTATTTTTCCCTCTGTTCTCTCCTATATAGATAGATGAATTTGGAATTCTAAATCCAACATGGTTTGTATTAGCTCTTTGAAACATGAAAAAATAACGGAGTTCTCAGTTTTGTCTCTATGGTTTGTTTCCTCTTCAAGTAGCCCTATGCACTCACTGTGGAAAAGCACTTTCATTGAGAGGAGTTGCCAAGCTTCTAAGAAAAAACGAGTTTCCGAAATACCAGAAAATATTTTTTCACCCAATCTTGATGATACTTGGTGCTAATGATCAGTACACAAATCCCACTTGGCTCACCAAATTTTGTTCTTTTAGGTTGAAGCGTTCGTCTACAGTAGCAGTTTTTATATTTAGGTTTCCCTCTGTTATCTCATATATAGATAGATGAATTTGGAACTCTAAATCCAACATGGTTTGTAGTAGCTCTTTGAGACTTGACAAAATAAAGGAGTTCTCAGTTTTGTCTCTATGGTTTGTTTCCTCTTCAAGTAGCCCTAGGCACACACTGTGGAAAAGCACTTTCATTGAGATGGGTTGCCAAGCTTCTAAGAAATAACGAGTTTCCGAAATACCAGCAAATATTTATTCACCCAATCTTGATGATAATTGGTGATAATGATCCGTACACAAATCCCACTTGGCTCACCAAATTTTGTTCTTCTAGGTTGAAGCGTTCGTCTACAGTAGCAGTTTTTATATTTAGGTTTCCCTCGATTCTCTGATACATAGATAGATGAATTTGGAACTCTAAATCCAACATGGTTTGTAGTAGCTCTTTGAAACTTGACAAAATAAAGGAGTTCTCAGTTTTGTCTCTATGGTTTGTTTCCTCTTCAAGTAGCCCTAGGCAGAGACTGTGGAAAGCAATTTCATTGAGAGGTGTTGCCAAGCTTCTAAAAAATAACGAGTTTCCGAAATACCAGCAAATATTTTTTCACACAGTCTTGATGATACTTGGTGCTAATGTTGAGTACACAAATCCCACTTGGCTCACCAAATTTTGTTCATCTAGGTTGAAGCGTTCTTCTCGAATAGCAGTTTTTATATTTAGGTTTCCCTCGATTCTCTGATATATAGATAGATGAATTTGGAACTCTAAATCCAACATGGTTTGTAGTAGCTCTTTGAAACTTGACAAAATAAAGGAGTTCTCAGTTTTGTCTCTATGGTTTGTTTCCTCTTCAAGTAGCCCTAGGCACAGACTGTGGAAAGCACTTTCATTGAGAGGGGTTGCCAAGCTTCTACGAAAAAACGAGTTTCCGAAATACCAGCAAATATTTTTTCACCCAATCTTGACAATACTTGGTGGTAATGATCAGTACACAAATCCCACTTGGCTCACCAAATTTTGTTCTTCTAGGTAGAAGCGTTCGTCTACAGTAGCAGTTTTTATATTTAGGTTTCCCTCTGTTCTCTCCCATATAAATAGATGAATTTGGAACTCTAAATCCAACAAGGTTTGTAGTAGCTCTTTGAAAATTGACAAAATAAAGGAGTTCTCAGTTTTGTCTCTATGGTTTGTTTCCTCTTCAAGTAGCCCTAGGAACACACTGTAGAAAAGCACTTTCATTGAGATGGGTTGCCAAGCTTCTAAGAAATAACGAGTTTCCGAAATACCAGCAAATATTTATTCACCCAATCTTGATGATACTTGGTGATAATGATCAGTTCACAAATCCCACTTGGCTCACCAAATTTTGTTCTTCTAGGTTGAAGCGTTCGTCTACAGTAGCAGTTTTTATATTTAGGTTTCCCTCTGTTCTCTCCCATATAAATAGATGAATTTGGAACTCTAAATCCAACATGGTTTGTAGTAGCTCTTTGAAACTTGACAAAATAAAGGAGTTCTCAGTTTTGTCTCTATGGTTTGTTTCCTCTTCAAGTAGCCCTAGCAGAGACTGTGGAAAGCAATTTCATTGAGAGGGGTTGCCAAGCTTCTAAGAAATAACGAGTTTCCGAAATACCAGCAAATATTTTTTCACCCAATCTTAATGATACTTGGTGGTAATGATCAGTACACAAATCCCACTAGGCTCACCAAATTCTGTTCTTCTAGGTTGAAGCGTTCGTCTACAGTAGCAGTTTTTATATTTAGGTTTCCCTCTGTTCTCTCCCATATAGATAGATGAATTTGGAACTCTAAATCCAACAAGGTTTGTAGTAGCTCTTTGAAACTTGACAAAATAAAGGAGTTCTCAGTTTTGTCTCTATGGTTTGTTTCCTCTTCAAGTAGCCCTAGGCACAGACTGTGGAAAAGCACTTTCATTGAGACGGGTTGCCAAGCTTCTAAGAAATAACGAGTTTCCGAAATACCAGCAAATATTATTTCACCCAATCTTGATGATACTTGGTGGTAATGATCACTACACAAATCCCACTTGGCTCACCAAATTTTGTTCTTCTAGGTTGAAGCGTTCGTCTACAGTAGCAGTTTTTATATTTAGGTTTCACTCTGTTCTCTCATATATAGATAGATGAATTTGGAACTCTAAATCCAACATGGTTTGTAGTAGCTCTTTGAAACTTGAAAAAATAACGGAGTTCTCAGTTTTGTCTCTATGTTTTGTTTCCTCTTCAAGTAGCCCTAGGCACAGACCTTGGAAAAGCACTTTCATTGAGAGGGGTTGCCAATCTTCTAGGAAATAACGAGTTTCCGAAATACCAGCAAATATTTTTTCACCCAATCTTGATGATACTTGGAGGTAATGATTAGAACACATTTCCATTTGGCTCACCAAATTTTGTTATTCTAGGTTGAAGCGTTCGTCTACAGTAGCAGTTTTTATATTTAGGTTACCCTCTGTTCTCTCCTATATAGATAGATGAATTTGGAACTCGAAATCCAACATGGTTTCTAGTAGCTCTTTAAAACTTGACAAAATAAAGGAGTTCTCAGTTTTGTCTGAATTGTTTGTTTCCTCTTCAAGTAGCCCTAGGCACAGACTGTGGAAAAGCACTTTCATTGAGAGGGGTTGCCAAGCTTCTAAGAAATTACGAGTTTCTCAAATACCAGCAAATATTTTTTCACCGAATCTGGATGATACTTGGTGGTAATGATCAGTACACAAATCCCACTAGGCTCACCAAATTTTGTTCTTCTAGGTTGAAGGGTTCGTCTACAGTAGCAGTTTTTATACTTATTTTTCCCTCTGTTCTCTCCTATATAGATAGATGAATTTGGAACTCTAAATCCAACATGGTTTGTAGTAGCTCTTTGAAACTTGAAAAAATAACGGAGTTCTCAGTTTTGTCTCTATGGTTTGTTTCCTCTTCAAGTAGCCCTAGGCACTCACTGTGGAAAAGCACTTTCATTGAGAGGGGTTGCCAAGCTTCTAAGAAAAAAGGAGTTTCCGAAATACCAGAAAATATTTTTTCATCCAATCTTGATGATACTTAGTGCTAATGATCAGTACACAAATCCCACTTGGCTCACCAAATTTTGTTCTTTTAGGTTGAAGCGTTCGTCTACAGTAGCAGTTTTTATATTTAGGTTTCCCTCTGTTATCTCATATATAGATAGATGAATTTGGAACTCTAAATTCAACATGGTTTGTAGTAGCTCTTTGAGACTTGACAAAATAAAGGAGTTCTCAGTTTTGTCTCTATGGTTTGTTTCCTCTTCAAGTAGCCCTAGGCACACACTGTGGAAAAGCACTTTCATTGAGATGGGTTGCCAATCTTCTAAGAAATAACGAGTTTCCGAAATACCAGCAAATATTTATTCACCCAATCTTGATGATACTTGGTGATAATGATCTGTACACAAATTACACTTGGCTCACCAAATTTTGTTTTTCTAGGTTGAAGCGTTCTTCTACAGTAGCAGTTTTTATATTTAGGTTTCCCTCGATTCTCTGATACATAGATAGATGAATTTGGAACTCTAAATCCAACATGGTTTGTAGTAGCTCTTTGAAACTTGACAAAATAAAGGAGTTCTCAGTTTTGTCTCTATGGTTTGTTTCCTCTTCAAGTAGCCCTAGGCAGAGACTGTGGAAAGCAATTTCATTGAGAGGGGTTGCCAAGCTTCTAAGAAATAACGAGTTTCTGAAATACCAGCAAATATTTTTTCACCCAATCTTAATGATACTTGGTGGTAATGATCAGTACACAAATCCCACTAGGCTCACCAAATTCTGTTCTTCTAGGTTGAAGCGTTCGTCTACAGTAGCAGTTTTTATATTTAGGTTTCCCTCTGTTCTCTCCCATATAGATAGATGAATTTGGAACTCTAAATCCAACAAGGTTTGTAGTAGCTCTTTGAAACTTGACAAAATAAAGGAGTTCTCAGTTTTGTCTCTATGGTTTGTTTCCTCTTCAAGTAGCCCTAGGCACAGACTGTGGAAAAGCACTTTCATTGAGACGGGTTGCCAAGCTTCTAAGAAATAACGAGTTTCCGAAATACCAGCAAATATTTTTTCACCCAATCTTGATGATACTTGGTGGTAATGATCACTACACAAATCCCACTTGGCTCACCAAATTTTGTTCTTCTAGGTTGAAGCGTTCGTCTACAGTAGCAGTTTTTATATTTAGGTTTCACTCTGTTCTCTCATATATAGATAGATGAATTTGGAACTCTAAATCCAACATGGTTTGTAGTAGCTCTTTGAAACTTGAAAAAATAACGGAGTTCTCAGTTTTGTCTCTATGTTTTGTTTCCTCTTCAAGTAGCCCTAGGCACAGACCTTGGAAAAGCACTTTCATTGAGAGGGGTTGCCAATCTTCTAGGAAATAACGAGTTTCCGAAATACCAGCAAATATTTTTTCACCCAATCTTGATGATACTTGGAGGTAATGATTAGAACACATTTCCATTTGGCTCACCAAGTTTTGTTATTCTAGGTTGAAGCGTTCGTCTACAGTAGCAGTTTTTATATTTAGGTTACCCTCTGTTCTCTCCTATATAGATAGATGAATTTGGAACTCGAAATCCAACATGGTTTCTAGTAGCTCTTTAAAACTTGACAAAATAAAGGAGTTCTCAGTTTTGTCTGAATTGTTTGTTTCCTCTTCAAGTAGCCCTAGGCACAGACTGTGGAAAAGCACTTTCATTGAGAGGGGTTGCCAAGCTTCTAAGAAATAACGAGTTTCCGAAATACCAGCAAATATTTATTCACCCAATCTTAATGATACTTGGTGATAATGATCTGTACACAAATTACACTTGGCTCACCAAATTTTGTTCTTCTAGGTTGAAGCGTTCGTCTACAGTAGCAGTTTTTATATTTAGGTTTCCCTCGATTCTCTGATACATAGATAGATGAATTTGGAACTCTAAATCCAACATGGTTTGTAGTAGCTCTTTGAAACTTGACAAAATAAAGGAGTTCTCAGTTTTGTCTGTATGGTTTGTTTCCTCTTCAAGTAGCCCTAGGCAGAGACTGTGGAAAGCAATTTCATTGAGAGGGGTTGCCAAGCTTCTAAGAAATAACGAGTTTCCGAAATACCAGCAAATATTTTTTCACCCAATTAAATGATACTTGGTGGTAATGATCAGTACACAAATCCCACTTGGCTCACCAAATTTTGTTCTTGTAGGTTGAAGCGTTCGTCTGCAGTAGCAGTTTTTATATTTAGGTTTCCCTCTGTTCTCTCCCATATAGATAGATGAATTTGGAACTCTAAATCCAACAAGGTTTGTAGTAGCTCTTTGAAACTTGACAAAATTAAGGAGTTCTCAGTTTTGTCTCTATGGTTTGTTTCCTCTTCAAGTAGCCCTAGGCACAGACTGTGGAAAAGCACTTTCATTGAGACGGGTTGCCAAGCTTCTAAGAAATAACGAGTTTCCGAAATACCAGCAAATATTTTTTCACCGAATCTGGATGATACTTGGTGATAATGATCTGTACACAAATTACACTTGGCTCACCAAATTTTGTTCTTCTAGGTTGAAGCGTTCGTCTACAGTAGCAGTTTTTATATTTAGGTTTCCCTCGATTCTCTGATACATAGATAGATGAATTTGGAACTCTAAATCCAACATGGTTTGTAGTAGCTCTTTGAAACTTGACAAAATAAAGGAGTTCTCAGTTTTGCCTCTATGGTTTGTTTCCTCTTCAAGTAGCCCAAGGCACAGAGTGTGGAAAAGCACTTTCATTGAGAGGGGTTGCCAACCTTCTAAGAAATAACGAGTTTCCGAAATACCAGCAAATATTTTTTCACCCAATCTTGATGATACTTGGTGCTAATGATCAGTACACAATTCCCACTTGGCTCACCAAATTTTGTTCTTCTAGGTTGAATCGTTCGTCTATAGTAGCAGTTTTTATATTTAGGTTTCCCTCTGTTCTCTCCTATAAAGAAAGATGAATTTAAAACTCTAAATCCAACATGGTTTTTGTAGCTCTTTGAAACTTGACAAAATAAAGGAGTTCTCAGTTTTGTCACTATGGTTTGTTTCCTCTTCAAGTAGCCCTAGGCACAGACTGTGGAAAAGCACTTTCATTGAGAGGGGTTGCCAAGCTTCTAAGAAATAACAAGTTTCCGAAATACCAGCAAATATTTTTTCACCCAATCTTGATGATACTTGGTGGTAATGATCAGTACACAAATCCCACTTGGCTCACCAAATTTTGATCTTCTAGGTTGAAGCGTTCGTCTACAGTAGCAGGTTTTATATTTAGGTTTCACTCTGTTCTCTCATATATAGATAGATGAATTTGGAACTCTAAATCCAACATGGTTTGTAGTAGCTCTTTGAGACTTGACAAAATAAAGGAGTTCTCAGTTTTGTCTCTATGGTTTGTTTCCTCTTCAAGTAGCCCTAGGCAGAGACTGTGGAAAGCAATTTCATTGAGAGGGGTTGCCAAGCTTCTAAGAAATAACGAGTTTCCGAAATACCAGCAAATATTTTTTCACCCAATCTTAATGATACTTGGTGGTAATGATCAGTACACAAATCCCACTTGGCTCACCAAATTTTGTTCTTCTAGGTTGAAGCGTTCGTCTACAGTAGCAATTTTATATTTAGGTTTCCCTCTGTTCTCTCCCATATAGATAGATGAATTTGGAACTCTAAATCCAACAAGGTTTGTAGTAGCTCTTTGAAACTTGACAAAATTAAGGAGTTCTCAGTTTTGTCTCTATGGTTTGTTTCCTCTTCACGTAGCCCTAGGCACAGACTGTGGAAATGCACTTTCATTGAGAGGGGTTGCCAAGCTTCTAAGAAATAACGAGTTTCCGAAATACCAGCATATATTTTTTCACCCAATCTTGATGATACTTGGTGCTAATGATCAGTACACAATTCCCACTTGGCTCACCAAATTTTGTTCTTCTAGGTTGAATCGTTCGTCTATAGTAGCAGTTTTTATATTTAGGTTTCCCTCTGTTCTCTCCTATAAAGAAAGATGAATTTATAACTCTAAATCCAACATGGTTTGTAGTAGCTCTTTGAAACTTGACAAAATAAAGGAGTTCTCAGTTTTGTCGCTATGGTTTGTTTCCTCTTCAAGTAGCCCTAGGCACAGACTGTGGAAAAGCACTTTCATTGAGAGGGGTTGCCAAGCTTCTAAGAAATAACGAGTTTCCGAAATACCAGCAAATATTTTTTCACCCAATCTTGATGATACTTGGTGGTAATGATCAGTACACAAATCCCACTTGGCTCACCAAATTTTGTTCTTCTAGGTTGAAGCGTTCGTCTACAGTAGCAGTTTTTATATTTAGGTTTCACTCTGTTCTCTCATATATAGATAGATGAATTTGGAACTCTAAATCCAACATGGTTTGTAGTAGCTCTTTGAAACTTGAAAAAATAACGGAGTTCTCAGTTTTGTCTCTATGTTTTGTTTCCTCTTCAAGTAGCCCTAGGCACAGACCTTGGAAAAGCACTTTCATTGAGAGGGGTTCCAATCTTCTAGGAAATAACGAGTTTCCGAAATACCAGCAAATATTTTTTCACCCAATCTTGATGATACTTGGAGGTAATGATTAGAACACATTTCCAATTTGGCTCACCAAATTTTGTTATTCTAGGTTGAAGCGTTCGTCTACAGTAGCAGTTTTTATATTTAGGTTACCCTCTGTTCTCTCCTATATAGATAGATGAATTTGGAACTCGAAATCCAACATGGTTTCTAGTAGCTCTTTAAAACTTGACAAAATAAAGGAGTTCTCAGTTTTGT
This sequence comes from Callospermophilus lateralis, assembly GCF_048772815.1. NCBI lineage: Eukaryota > Metazoa > Chordata > Mammalia > Rodentia > Sciuridae > Callospermophilus > Callospermophilus lateralis. Next base: position 8,686 of record NW_027511810.1, on the reverse strand, counting down.
CTGAATTGTTTGTTTCCTCTTCAAGTAGCCCTAGGCACAGACTGTGGAAAAGCACTTTCATTGAGAGGGGTTGCCAAGCTTCTAAGAAATTACGAGTTTCTCAAATACCAGCAAATATTTTTTCACCGAATCTGGATGATACTTTGTGGTAATGATCAGTACACAAATCCCACTAGGCTCACCAAATTTTGTTCTTCTAGGTTGAAGCGTTCGTCTACAGTAGCAGTTTTTATACTTATTTTTCCCTCTGTTCTCTCCTATATAGATAGATGAATTTGGAACTCTAAATCCAACATGGTTTGTAGTAGCTCTTTGAAACTTGAAAAAATAACTGAGTTCTCAGTTTTGTCTCTATGGTTTGTTTCCTCTTCAAGTAGCCCTAGGCACTCACTGTGGGAAAGCACTTTCATTGAGAGGGGTTGCCAAGCTTCTAAGAGAAAACGAGTTTCCGAAATACCAGAAAATATTTTTTCACCCAATCTTGATGATACTTGGTGCTAATGATCAATACACAAATCCCACTTGGCTCACCAAATTTTGTTCTTTTAGGTTGAAGCGTTCGTCTACAGTAGCAGTTTTTATATTTAGGTTTCCGTCTGTTATCTCATATATAGATAGATGAATTTGGAACTCTAAATCCAACATGGTTTGTAGTAGCTCTTTGAGACTTGACAAAATAAAGGAGTTCTCAGTTTTGTCTCTAGGGTTTGTTTCCTCTTCAAGTAGCCCTAGGCACACACTGTGGAAAAGCACTTTCATTGAGATGGGTTGCCAAGCTTCTAAGAAATAACGAGTTTCCGAAATACCAGCAAATATTTATTCACCCAATCTTGATGATACTTGGTGATAATGATCTGTACACAAATTACACTTGGCTCACCAAATTTTGTTCTTCTAGGTTGAAGCGTTCTTCTACAGTAGCAGTTTTTATATTTAGGTTTCCCTCGATTCTCTGATACATAGATAGATGAATTTGGAACTCTAAATCCAACATGGTTTGTAGTAGCTCTTTGAAACTTGACAAAATAAAGGAGTTCTCAGTTTTGTCTCTATGGTTTGTTTCCTCTTCATGTAGCCCTAGGCAGAGAGTGTGGAAAGCAATTTCATTGAGAGGGGTTGCGAAGCTTCTAAGAAATAACGTGTTTCCGAAATACCAGCAAATATTTTTTCACCCAATCTTAATGATACTTGGTGGTAAAGATCAGTACACAAATCCCACTAGGCTCACCAAATTCTGTTCTTCTAGGTTGAAGCGTTCGTCTACAGTAGCCGTTTTTATATTTAGGTTTCCCTCTGTTCTCTCCCATTAGATAGATGAATTTGGAACTCTGAATCCAACACGGTTTGTAGTAGCTCTTTGAAACTTGACAAAATAAAGTAGTTCTCAGTTTTGTCTCTATGGTTTGTTTCCTCTTCAAGTAGCCCTAGGCACTGACTGTGGAAAAGCACTTTCATTGAGACGTGTTGCCAAGCTTCTAAGAAATAACGACTTTCCGAAATACCAGCAAATATTTTTTCACCCAATCTTGATGATACTTGGTGCTAATGATCAGTACACAATTCCCACTTGGCTCACCAAATTTTGTTCTTCTAGGTTGAATCGTTCGTCTATAGTAGCAGTTTTTATATTTAGGTTTTCCTCTGTTCTCTCCTATAAAGAAAGATGAATTCATAACTATAAATCCAACATGGTTTGTAGTAGCTCTTTGAAACTTGACAAAATAAAGGAGTTCTCAGTTTTGTCGCTCTGGTTTGTTTTTTCTTCAAGTAGCCCTAGGCACAGACTGTGGAAAAGCACTTTCAATGAGAGGGGTTGCCAAGCTTCTAAGAAATTACGAGTTTCTCAAATACCAGCAAATATTTTTTCACCGAATCTGGATGATACTTGGTGGTAATGATCAGTACACAAATCCCACTAGGCTACCAAATTTTGTTCTTCTAGGTTGAAGCGTTCGTCTACAGTAGCAGTTTTTATACTTATTTTTCCCTCTGTTCTCTCCTATATAGATAGATGAATTTGGAACTCTAAATCCAAAATGGTTTGTAGTAGCTCTTTGAAACTTGAAAAAATAACGGAGTTGTCAGTTTTGTCTCTATGGTTTGTTTCCTCTTTAAGTAGCCCTAGGCACTCACTGTGGAAAAGCACTTTCATTGAGAGGGTTTGCCAAGCTTCTAAGAAAAAACGAGTTTCCGAAATACCAGAAAATATTTTTTCAACCAATCTTGATGATACTTGGTGCTAATGATCAGTACACAAATCCCACTTGGCTCACCAAATTTTGTTCTTTTAGGTTGAAGCGTTCGTCTACAGTAGCAGTTTTTATATTTAGGTTTCCCTCTGTTCTCTCCCATATAGATAGATGAATTTGGAACTCTAAATCCAACATGGTTTGTAGTAGCTCTTTGAGACTTGAAAAAATAACGGAGTTCTCAGTTTTGTCTCTATGGTTTGTTTCCTCTTCAAGTAGCCCAAGGCACAGAGTGTGGAAAAGCACTTTCATTGAGAGGGGTTGCCTAGCTTCTAAGAAATAACGAGTTTCCGAAATACCAGCAAATATTTTTTCACCCAATCTTTATGATACTTGGTGCTAATGATCAGTACACAAATCCCACTTGGCTCACCAAATTTTGTTCATCTAGGTTGAAGCGTTCGTCTACAGTAGCAGTTTTTATATTTAGGTTTCCCTCTGTTCTCTCCTATAAAGAAAGATGAATTTGGAACTCTAAATCCAACATGGTTTGTAGTAGCTCTTTGAAACTTGACAAAATAAAGGAGATCTCAGTTTTGTCGCTATGGTTTGTTTCCTCTTCAAGTAGCCCTAGGCACAGACTGTGGAAAAGCACTTTCATTGAGAGGGGTTGCCAAGCTTCTAAGAAATAACGAGTTTCCGAAATACCAGCAAATATTTTTTCACCCAATCCTGATGATACTTGGTGGTAATGATCAGTACACAAATCCCACTTGGCTCACCAAATTTTGTTCTTCTAGGTTGAAGCGTTCGTCTACAGTAGCAGTTTTTATATTTAGGTTTCACTCTGTTCTCTCATATATAGATAGATGAATTTGGAACTCTAAATCCAGCATGGTTTGTAGTAGCTCTTTGAAACTTGACAAAATAAAGGAGTTCTCAGTTTTGTCTCTATGGTTTGTTTCCTCTTCAAGTAGCCCTAGGCACAGACCTTGGAAAAGCACTTTCATTGAGAGGGTTTGCCAATCGTCTAAGAAATAACGAGTTTCCGAAATACCAGCAAATATTTTTTCACCCAATCTTGATGATACTTGGACGTAATGATTAGTACACATTTCCAACTTGGCTCACCAAATTTTGTTTTTCTAGGTTGAAGCGTTCGTCTACAGTAGCAGTTTTTATGTTTAGGTTACCCTCTGTTCTCTCCTATATAGATAGATGAATTTGGAACTCGAAATCCAACATGGTTTCTAGTAGCTCTTTGAAACTTGACAAAATAAAGGAGTTCTCAGTTTTGTCTCTATTGTTTGTTTCCTCTTCAAGCAGCCCTAGGCACAGACTGTGGAAAAGCACTTTCATTGAGAGGGGTTGCCAAGCTTCTAAGAAATTACGAGTTTCTCAAATACCAGCAAATATTTTTTCACCGAATCTGGATGATACTTGGTGGTAATGATCAGTACACAAATCCCACTAGGCTCACCAAATTTTGTTCTTCTAGGTTGAAGCGTTCGTCTACAGTAGCAGTTTTTATATTTAGGTTTCCCTCTGTTCTCTCCCATATAGATAGATGAATTTGGAACTCTAAATCCAACAAGGTTTGTAGTAGCTCTTTGAAACTTGACAAAATAAAGGAGTTCTCAGTTTTGTCTCTATGGTTTGTTTCCTCTTCAAGTAGCCCTAGGCACAGACTGTGGAAAAGCACTTTCATTGAGAGGGGTTGGCAAGCTTCTAAGAAATAACGAGTTTCCGAAATACCAGCAAATATTTTTTCACCCAATCTTGATGATACTTGGTGCTAATGATCAGTACAAAATTCCCACTTGGCTCACCAAATTTTGTTCTTCTAGGTTGAATCGTTCGTCTATAGTAGCAGTTTTTATATTTAGAGTTTCCTCTGTTCTCTCCTATAAAGAAAGATGAATTTATAACTCTAAATCCAACATGGTTTGTAGTAGCTCTTTGAAACTTGACAAAATAAAGGAGTTCTCAGTTTTGTCTCTATGGTTTGTTTCCTCTTCAAGTAGCCCTAGGCACAGACTGTGGAAAGCACTTTCATTGAGAGGGGTTGCCAAGCTTCTAAGAAATAACGAGTTTCCGAAATACCAGCAAATATTTTTTCACCCAATCTTGATGATACTTGGTGGTAATGATCAGTACACAAATCCCACTTGGCTCACCAAATTTTGTTCTTCTAGGTTGAAGCGTTCGTCTACAGTAGCAGTTTTTATATTTAGGTTTCCCTCTGTTGTCTCACATATAGATAGATGAATTTGGAACTCTAAATCCAACAAGGTTTGTAGTAGCTCTTTGAAACTTGACAAAATTAAGGAGTTCTCAGTTTTGTCTCTATGGCTTGTTTCCTCTTCAAGTAGCCCTAGGCACAGACTGTGGAAAAGCACTTTCATTGAGACGGGTTTCCAAGCTTCTAAGAAATAACGAGTTTCCGAAATACCAGCAAATATTTTTTCACCCAATCTTGATGATACTTGGTGCTAATGATCAGTACACAATTCCCACTTGGCTCACCAAATTTTGTTCTTCTAGGTTGAATCGTTCGTCTATAGTAGCAGTTTTTATATTTAGGTTTCCCTCTGTTCTCTCCTATAAAGGAAGATGAATTTATAACTATAAATCCAACATGGTTTGTAGTAGCTCTTTGAAACTTGACAAAATAAAGGAGTTCTCAGTTTTGTCGCTATGGTTTGTTTCCTCTTCAAGTAGCCCTAGGCACAGACTGTGGAAAAGCACTTTCATTGAGAGGGGTTGCCAAGCTTCTAAGAAATTACGAGTTTCTCAAATACCAGCAAATATTTTTTCACCGAATCTGGATGATACTTGGTGGTAATGATCAGTACACAAATCCCACTAGGCTCACCAAATTTTGTTCTTCTATGTTGAAGCGTTCGTCTACAGTAGGAGTTTTTATACTTATTTATCCCTCTGTTCTCTCCTATATAGATAGATGAATTTGGAACTCTAAATCCAACATGGTATGTAGTAGCTCTTTGAAACTTGAAAAAATAACGGAGTTCTCAGTTTTGTCTCTATGGTTTGTTTCCTCTTCAAGTAGCCCTAGGCACTCACTGTGGAAAAGCACTTTCATTGAGAGGGGTTGCCAAGCTTCTAAGAAAAAACGAGTTTCCGAAATACCAGAAAATATTTTTTCACCCAATCTTGATGATACTTGGTGCTAATGATCAGTACACAAATCCCACTTGGCTCACCAAATTTTGTTCTTTTAGGTTGAAGCGTTCGTCTACAGTAGCAGTTTTTATATTTAGGTTTCCCTCTGTTATCTCATATATAGATAGATGAATTTGGAACTCTAAATCCAACATGGTTTGTAGTAGCTCTTTGAAACTTGACAAAATAAAGGAGTTCTCAGTTTTGTCTGTATGGTTTGTTTCCTCTTCAAGAAGCCCTAGGCAGAGACTGTAGAAAGCAATTTCATTGAGAGGGGTTGCCAAGCTTCTAAGAAATAACGAGTTTCCGAAATACCAGCAAATATTTTTTCACCCAATCTTAATGATACTTGGTGGTAATGATCAGTACACAAATGCCACTTGGCTCACCAAATTTTGTTCTTGTAGGTTGAAGCGTTCGTCTACAGTAGCAGTTTTTATATTTAGGTTTCCCTCTGTTCTCTCCCATATAGATAGATGAATTTGGAACTCTAAATCCAACAAGGTTTGTAGTAGCTCTTTGAAACTTGACAAAATTAAGGAGTTCTCAGTTTTGTCTCTATGGTTTGTTTCCTCTTCAAGTAGCCCTAGGCACACACTGTGGAAAAGCACTTTCATTGAGATGGGTTGCCAAGCTTCTAAGAAATAACGAGTTTCCAAAATACCAGCAAATATTTATTCAAAAAATCTTGATGATACTTGGTGGTAATGATCAGTACACAAATCTCACTTGGCTCACCATATTTTGTTCTTCTAGGTTGAAGCGTTCGTCTACAGTAGCAGTTTTTATATTTAGGTTTCCCTCGATTCTCAGATATATAGATAGATAAATTTGGAACTCTAAATCCAACATGGTTTGTAGTAGCTCTTTGAAACTTGACAAAATAAAGGAGTTCTCAGTTTTGTCTCTATGGTTTGTTTCCTCTTCAAGTAGCCCTAGGCACAGACTGTGGAAAGCACTTTCATTGAGAGGGGTTGCCAAGCTTCTAAGAAATAACGAGTTTCCGAAATACCAGCAAATATTTTTTCACCCAATCTTGATGATACTTGGTGGTAATGATCAGTACACAAATCCCACTTGGCTCACCAAATTTTGTTCTTCTAGGTTGAAGCGTTCGTCTACAGTAGCAGTTTTTATATTTAGGTTTCCCTCTGTTCTCTCCCATATAGATAGATGAATTTGGAACTCTAAATCCAACAAGGTTTGTAGTAGCTCTTTGAAACTTGACAAAATTAAGGAGTTCTCAGTTTTGTCTCTATGGTTTGTTTCCTCTTCAAGTAGCCCTAGGCACAGACTGTGGAAAAGCACTTTCATTGAGACGGGTTTCCAAGCTTCTAAGAAATAACGAGTTTCCGAAATACCAGCAAATATTTTTTCACCCAATCTTGATGATACTTGGTGCTAATGATCAGTACACAATTCCCACTTGGCTCACCAAATTTTGTTCTTCTAGGTTGAATCGTTCGTCTATAGTAGCAGTGTTTATATTTAGGTTTCCCTCTGTTCTCTCCTATAAAGGAAGATGAATTTATAACTCTAAATCCAACATGGTTTGTAGTAGCTCTTTGAAACTTGACAAAATAAAGGAGTTCTCAGTTTTGTCGCTATGGTTTGTTTCCTCTTCAAGTAGCCCTAGGCACAGACTGTGGAAAAGCACTTTCATTGAGAGGGGTTGCCAAGCTTCTAAGAAATTACGAGTTTCTCAAATACCAGCAAATATTTTTTCACCGAATCTGGATGATACTTGGTGGTAATGATCAGTACACAAATCCCACTAGGCTCACCAAATTTTGTTCTTCTATGTTGAAGCGTTCGTCTACAGTAGCAGTTTTTATACTTATTTTTCCCTCTGTTCTCTCCTATATAGATAGATGAATTTGGAACTCTAAATCCAACATGGTATGTAGTAGCTCTTTGAAACTTGAAAAAATAACGGAGTTCTCAGTTTTGTCTCTATGGTTTGTTTCCTCTTCAAGTAGCCCTAGGCACTCACTGTGGAAAAGCACTTTCATTGAGAGGGGTTGCCAAGCTTCTAAGAAAAAACGAGTTTCCGAAATACCAGAAAATATTTTTTCACCCAATCTTGATGATACTTGGTGCTAATGATCAGTACACAAATCCCACTTGGCTCACCAAATTTTGTTCTTCTAGGTTGAAGCGTTCTTCTACAGTAGCAGTTTTTATATTTAGGTTTCCCTCGATTCTCTGATACATAGATAGATGAATTTGGAACTCTAAATCCAACATGGTTTGTAGTAGCTCTTTGAAACTTGACAAAATAAAGGAGTTCTCAGTTTTGTCTCTATGGTTTGTTTCCTCTTCATGTAGCCCTAGGCAGAGAGTGTGGAAAGCAATTTCATTGAGAGGGGTTGCGAAGCTTCTAAGAAATAACGTGTTTCCGAAATACCAGCAAATATTTTTTCACCCAATCTTAATGATACTTGGTGGTAAAGATCAGTACACAAATCCCACTAGGCTCACCAAATTCTGTTCTTCTAGGTTGAAGCGTTCGTCTACAGTAGCAGTTTTTATATTTAGGTTTCCCTCTGTTCTCTCCCATTAGATAGATGAATTTGGAACTCTGAATCCAACACGGTTTGTAGTAGCTCTTTGAAACTTGACAAAATAAAGTAGTTCTCAGTTTTGTCTCTATGGTTTGTTTCCTCTTCAAGTAGCCCTAGGCACTGACTGTGGAAAAGCACTTTCATTGAGACGTGTTGCCAAGCTTCTAAGAAATAACGACTTTCCGAAATACCAGCAAATATTTTTTCACCCAATCTTGATGATACTTGGTGCTAATGATCAGTACACAATTCCCACTTGGCTCACCAAATTTTGTTCTTCTAGGTTGAATCGTTCGTCTATAGTAGCAGTTTTTATATTTAGGTTTTCCTCTGTTCTCTCCTATAAAGAAAGATGAATTCATAACTATAAATCCAACATGGTTTGTAGTAGCTCTTTGAAACTTGACAAAATAAAGGAGTTCTCAGTTTTGTCGCTCTGGTTTGTTTTTTCTTCAAGTAGCCCTAGGCACAGACTGTGGAAAAGCACTTTCAATGAGAGGGGTTGCCAAGCTTCTAAGAAATTACGAGTTTCTCAAATACCAGCAAATATTTTTTCACCGAATCTGGATGATACTTGGTGGTAATGATCAGTACACAAATCCCACTAGGCTACCAAATTTTGTTCTTCTAGGTTGAAGCGTTCGTCTACAGTAGCAGTTTTTATACTTATTTTTCCCTCTGTTCTCTCCTATATAGATAGATGAATTTGGAACTCTAAATCCAAAATGGTTTGTAGTAGCTCTTTGAAAC
>NW_027511809.1:0-21129 GCF_048772815.1 Callospermophilus lateralis | reverse complement strand
ACTGTGGAAGCACTTTCATTGAGATGGGTTGCCAAGCTTCTAAGAAATAACGTGTTCCAAAATACCAGCAAATATTTTTTCACCCAATCTTGATGATACTTGGTGGAAATGATCAGTACACAAATCCCACTTGGCTCACCAAATTTTGTTCTTCTAGGTTGAAGCGTTCGTCTACAGTAGCAGTTTTTATATTTAGGTTTCTCTCTGTTCTCTCCTATGTAGATAGATGAATTTGGAACTTTAAATCCAACATGGATTGTAGTAGCTCTTTGAAACTTGACAAAATAAAGGAGTTCTCAGTTTTGTCTCTATGGTTTGTTTCCTCTTCAAGTAGCCCTAGGCACAGACTGTGGAAAAGCACTTTCAATAAGAGGGGTTGCCAAGCTTCTAAGAAATAACGAGTTTCCGAAATACCAGCAAATATTTTTCACCCAATCTTGATGATACTTGGTGGGAATGATCAGTACACAGTTCCCACTTGGCTCACCAAATTTTGTTCTTCTAGGTTTAAGCGTTCGTCTACAGTAGCAGTTTTTATATTTAGGTTTCACTCTGTTCTCTCATATATAGATAGATGAATTTGGAACTCTAAATCCAACATGGTTTGTAGTAGCTCTTTGAAACTTGACAAAATAAAGGAGTTCTGAGTTTTGTCTCTATGGTTTGTTTCCTCTTCAAGAGCCTAGGCAAAGACTGTGGAAAAGAACTTTAATTGAGAGGGTTGCCAAGCTTCTAAGAAATAACGAGTTTCCGAAATACCAGTAAATGTTTTTTCACCCAATCTTGATGATACATGTTGCTAATGATCAGTACACAGATCCCACTTGGCTCACCAAATTTTGTTCTTCTAGGTTGAAGCGTTCGTCTACAGTAGCAGTTTTTATATTTAGGTTTCACTCTGTTCTCTCATATATAGATAGATGAATTTGGAACTCTAAATCCAACATGGTTGTAGTAGCTCTTTTAAACTTGACAAAATAAAGGAGTTCTGAGATTTGTCTCTATGGTTTGTTTCCTCTTCAAGTAGCCCTAGGCACAGACTGTGGAAAACCACTTTCATTGAGAGGTGTTGCCAAGCTTCTAAGAAATAACGAGTTTCCGAAATACCAGCAAAAATTTTTTCACCCAATCTTGATGATAATTGGTGGTAATGATCAGTACACAGATCCCACTTGGCTCACCAATTTGTTCTTCTAGGTGAAGCGTTAGTTTACAGTAGTCGTATTTATATTTAGGTTTCACTCTGTTCTCTCATATATAGATAGATGAATTTGGACTCTAAATACAACATGGTTTGTAGTAGCTCTTTGAACTTGACAAAATAAAGGAGTTCTGAGTTTTGTCTCAATGGTTTGTTTCCTCTTCAAGTAGCCCTACAGACTCTGGAAAAGCACTTTCATTGAGAGGGGTTGCCAAGCTTCTAAGAAATAACGAGTTTCCGAAGTACCAGCAAATATTTTTTCACCCAATCTTGATGATACTGGTGGTTAATGATCAGTACACAAATCCCACTTGGCTCACCAAATTGTGTTCTTCTAGGTTGAAGCGTTCGCCTACAGTAGAAGTTTTTATATTTAGGTTTCCCTCTGTTCTCTCCTATATAGATATATGAATTTGGAACTCTAAATCCAACATGGTTTGTAGTAGCTCTTTGAAACTTGACAAAATAAAGGAGTTCTCAGTTTTGTCTCTATGGTTTGTTTCCTCTTCAAGTAGCCCTAGGCACAGACTGTGGAAAAGCACTTTCATTGAGAGAGTTTGCCAAGCTTCTAAGAAATTACAAGTTTCCGAAATACCAGCAAATATTTTTTCACCCAATCTTGATGATACTTGGTGGTAATGATCAGTACACAGATCCCACTTGGATCACCAAATTTTGTTCTTCTAGGTTGAAGCGTTCGTCTACAGTAGCAGTTTTTATATTTAGGTTTCTCTCTGTTTTCTCCTATATAGATAGATGAATTTGGAACTATAAATCCAACATGGATTGTAGTAGCTCTTTGAAACTTGACAAAATAAAGGTGTTCTCAGTTTTGTCTCTATGGTTTGTTTCCTCTTCCAGTAGCCCTAAGCACAGACTGTGGAAGCACTTTCATTTTGATGGGTTGCCAAGCTTCTAAGGAATAACGTGTTTCCAAAATACCAGCAAATATTTTTTCACAAAATCTTGATGATACTTGGTGGAAATGATCAGTACACAAATCCAACTTGGCTCACCAAATTTTGTTCTTCTAGGTTGAAGCGTTCGTCTACAGTAGCAGTTTTTATATTTAGGTTTCTCTCTGTTCTCTCCTATATAGATAGATGAATTTGGAACTTTAAATCCAACATGGATTGTAGTAGCTCTTTGAAACTTGACAAAATAAAGGAGTTCTCAGTTTTGTCTCTATGGTTTGTTTCCTCTTCAAGTAGCCCTAGGCACAGACTGTGGAAAAGCACTTTCAATAAGAGGGGTTGCCAAGCTTCTAAGAAATAACGAGTTTCCGAAATACCAGCAAATATTTTTTCACCCAATCTTGATGATACTTGGTGGGAATGATCAGTACATAGATACCACTTGGCTCACCAAATTTTGTTCTTCTAGGTTGAAGTGTTCGTCTACAGTAGCAGTTTTTATATTTAGGTTTCTCTCTGTTCTCTCCTATATAGATAGATGAATTTGGAACTATAAATCCAACATGGATTGTAGTAGCTCTTTGAAACTTGACAAAATAAAGGAGTTCTCAGTTTTGTCTCTATGGTTTGTTTCCTCTTCAAGTAGCCCTAAGCACAGACTGTGGAAGCACTTTCATTGAGATGGGTTGCCAAAGCTTCTAAGAAATAACGTGTTTCCAAAATACCAGCAAATATTTTTTCACCCAATCTTGATGATACTTGGTGGAAATGATCAGTACACAAATCCCACTTGGCTCACCAAATTTTGTTCTTCTAGGTTGAAGCGTTCGTCTACAGTAGCAGTTTTTATATTTAGGTTTCTCTCTGTTCCCTCCTATATAGATAGATGAATTTGGAACTTTAAATCCAACATGGATTGTAGTAGCTCTTTGAAACTTGACAAAATAAAGGAGATCTCAGTTTTGTCTCTATGGTTTGTTTCCTCTTCAAGTAGCCCTAGGCACAGACTGTGGAAAAGCACTTTCACTAAGAGGGGTTGCCAAGCTTCTAAGAAATAACGAGTTTCCGAAATACCAGCAAATATTTTTTCACCCAATCTTGATGATACTTGGTGGGAATGATCAGTACACAGTTCCCACTTGGCTCACCAAATTTTGTTCTTCTAGTTTGAAGCGTTCGTCTACAGTAGCAGTTTTTATATTTAGGTTTCACTCTGTTCTCTCATATATAGATAGATGAATTTGGAACTCTAAATCCAACATGGTTTGTAGTAGCTCTTTGAAACGTGACAAAATAAAGGAGTTCTCAGTTTTGTCTCTATTGTTTGTTTCCTCTTCAAGTAGCCCTAGGCGCAGACTCTGGAAAAGCAATTTCATTGAGAGGGGTTGCCAAGCTTTTAAGAAATAACGAGTTTCCGAAGTACCAGCAAATATTTTTTCACCCAATCTTGATGATACTTGTTGCTAATGATCAGTACACAAATCCCACTTGGCTCACCAAATTTTGTTCTTCTAGGTTGAAGCGTTCGTCTACAGTAGCAGTTTTTATATTTAGGTTTTCCTCTGTTCTCTCCTGTATAGATAGATGAATTTGGAACTCTAAATCCAACATGGTTTGTAGTAGCTCTTTGAAACTTGACAAAATAAAGGAGTTCTCAGTTTTGTCTCTATGGATTGTTTCCTCTTCAATTAGCACTAGGCACACACTGTGGAAAAGCACTTTCATTGACAGGGGTTGCCAAGCTTCTAAGAAATAACGATTTTCTAAATACCAGCAAATATTTTTTCACCCAATCTTGATGATACTGGTGGTTAATGATCAGTACACAAATCCCACATGGCTCACCAAATTGTGTTCTTCTAGGTTGAAGCGTTCGCCTACAGTAGAAGTTTTTATATTTAGGTTTCCCTCTGTTCTCTCCTATATAGATATATGAATTTGGAACTCTAAATCCAACATGGTTTGTAGTAGCTCTTTGAAACTTGACAAAATAAAGGAGTTCTCACTTTTGTCTCTATGGTTTGTTTCCTCTTCAAGTAGCCCTAGGAACAGACTGTGGAAAAGCACTTTCATTGAGAGAGTTTGCCAAGCTTCTAAGAAATTACAAGTTTCCGAAATACCAGCAAATATTTTTTCACAAAATCTTGATGATACTTGGTGGTAATGATCAGTACACAGATCCCACTTGGATCACCAAATTTTGTTCTTCTAGGTTGAAGCGTTCGTCTACAGTAGCAGTTTTTATATTTAGGTTTCTCTCTGTTTTCTCCTATATAGATAGATGAATTTGGAACTATAAATCCAACATGGATTGTAGTAGCTCTTTGAAACTTGACAAAATAAAGGAGTTCTCAGTTTTGTCTCTATGGTTTGTTTCCTCTTCAAGTAGCCATAGGCACAGACTGTGGAAAAGCACTTTCATTGAGAGGGGTTGCCAAGCTTCTAAGAAATAACTAGTTTCCGAAATACCAGCAAATATTTTTTCACCCAATCTTGATGATACTTGGTGGTAATGATCAGTACACAGATCCCACTTGGCTCACCAAATTTTGTTCTTCTAGGTTGAAGCGTTCGTCTACAGTAGCAGTTTTTATATTTAGGTTTTCCTCTGTTCTCTCCTGTATAGATAGATGAATTTGGAACTCTAAATCCAACATGGTTTGTAGTAGCTCTTTGAAACTTGACAAAATAAAGGAGTTCTCAGTTTTGTCTCTATGGATTGTTTCCTCTTAAATTAGCACTAGGCACACACTGTGGAAAAGCACTTTCATTGACAGGGGTTTCCAAGCTTCTAAGAAATAACGAGTTTCTAAATACCAGCAAATATTTTTTCACCCAATCTTGATGATACTTGTTGCTAATGATCAGTACACAAATCCCACTTGGCTCACCAATTTTTGTTCTTCTAGGTTGAAGCCTTCGTCTACAGTAGCAGTTTTTATATTTAGGTTTCTCTCTGTTCTCTCATATATAGATAGATGAATTTGGAACTATAAATCCAACATGGATTGTAGTAGCTCTTTGAAACTTGACAAAATAAAGGAGTTCTGAGTTTTGTCTCTATGGTTTGTTTCCTCTTCAAGTAGCCCTAGGCACAGACTCTGGAAAAGCACTTTCATTGAGAGGGATTGCCAAGCTTCTAGGAAATAACGAGTTTCCAAAATACCAGCAAATATTTTTTCACCCAATCTTGATGATACTGGTTGCTAATGATCAGTACACAAATCCCACTTGGCTCACCAAATTGTGTTCTTGTAGGTTGAAGCGTTCATCTACAGTAGCAGTTTTTATATTTAGGTTTCACTCTGTTCTCTCATATATAGATAGATGAATTTGGAACTCTAAATCCAACATGGTTTGTAGTAGCTCTTTGAAACTTGACAAAATAAAGGAGTTCTGAGTTTTGTCCCTATGGTTTGTTTTGTATTCAAGTAGCCCTAGGCACAGACTGTTGAAAAGCACTTTCATTGAGAGGGGTTGCCAAGCTTCTAAGAAATAACGAGTTTCCGAAGTACCAGCAAATATTTTTTAACCCACGCTTGATGATACTTGTTGCTAATGATCAGTACACAAATCCCACTTGGCTCACAAAATTGTGTTCTGCTAGGTTGAAGCGTTCGCCTACAGTAGCAGTTTTTATATTTAGGTTTCCCTCTGTTCTCTCCTATATAGATATATGAATTTGGAACTCTAAATCCAACATGGATTGTAGTAGCCCTTTGAAACTTGGCAAAATAAAGGAGTCCTCAGTTTTGTCTCTATGGTTTGTTTCCTCTTCAAGTAGCCCTAGGCACAGACTGTGGAAAAGCACTTTCATTGAGAGAGTTTGCCAAGCTTCTAAGAAATTACAAGTTTCCGAAATACCAGCAAATATTTTTTCACCTAATCTTGATGATACTTGGTGGTAATGATCAGTACACAAATCCCACTTGGCTCACCAAATTTTGTTCTTCTAGGTTGAAGCGTTCGTCTACAGTAGCAGTTTTTATATTTAGGTTTCACTCTGTTCTCTCATATATAGATAGATGAGTTTGGAACTCTAAATCCAACATGGTTTGTAGTAGCTCTTTGAAACTTGACAAAATAAAGAGTTCTGAGTTTTGTCTCTATGGTGTGTTTCCTCTTCAAGTAGCCCTAGGCACAGACTGTGGAAAACCACTTTCATTGAGAGGGGTTGCAAATCTTCTAAGAAATAACGAGTTTCCGAAATATCAGCAAATATTTTTTCACCCAATCTTGATGATACTTGGTGGTAATGATCAGTACACAGTACCCACTTGGCTCACCAAATTTTGTTCTTCTAGGTTGAAGCATTCGTCTACAGTAGCCGTTTTTATATTTAGGTTTCACTCTGTTCTCTCATATATAGATAGATGAATTTGGAACTCTAAATCCAACATGGTTTGTAGTAGCTCTTTGAAACTTGACAAAATAAAGAGTTCTGAGTTTTGTCTCTATGGTTTGTTTCCTCTTCAATTAGCACTAGGCACACACTGTGGAAAAGCACTTTCATTGAGAGAGTTTGCCAAGCTTCTAAGAAATAACGAGTTTCCGAAGTACCAGCAAATATTTTTTAACCCAAGCTTGATGATACTTGGTGGTAATGATCAGTACACAAATCCCACTTGGCTCACAAAATTGTGTTCTGCTAGGTTGAAGCGTTCGCCTACAGTAGCCGTTTTTATATTTAGGTTTCACTCTGTTCTCTCATATATAGATAGATGAATTTGGAACTCTAAATCCAACATGGTTTGTAGTAGCTCTTTGAAACTTGACAAAATAAAGAGTTCTGAGTTTTGTCTCTATGGTTTGTTTCCTCTTCAATTAGCACTAGGCACACACTGTGGAAAAGCACTTTCATTGAGAGAGTTTGCCAAGCTTCTAAGAAATAACGAGTTTCCGAAGTACCAGCAAATATTTTTTAACCCAAGCTTGATGATACTTGTTGCTAATGATCAGTACACAAATCCCACTTGGCTCACAAAATTGTGTTCTGCTAGGTTGAAGCGTTCGCCTACAGTAGCAGTTTTTATATTTAGGTTTCCCTCTGTTCTCTCCTATATAGATATATGAATTTGGAACTCTAAATCCAACATGGTTTGTAGTAGCCCTTTGAAACTTGGCAAAATAAAGGAGTTCTCAGCTTTGACTCTATGGTTTGTTTCCTCTTCAAGTAGCCCTAGGCACAGACTGTGGAAAAGCACTTTCATTGAGAGAGTTTGCCAAGCTTCTAAGAAATTACAAGTTTCCGAAATACCAGCAAATATTTTTTCACCCAATATATTTAGGTTTCACTCTGTTCTCTCATATATAGATAGATGAATTTGGAACTCTAAATCCAACATGGTTTGTAGTAGCTCTTTGAAGCTTGACAAAATAAAGGAGTTCTGAGTTTTTTTCTCTGTGGTCTGTTTCCTCTTCAAGCAGCCCTAAGCGCAGACTCTGGAAAAGCACTTTCATTGAGAGGGGGTGCCAAGCTTCTAAGAAATAACGAGTTTCCCAAGTACCAGCAAATATTTTTTCACCCAATCTTGATGATACTGGTTGGTAATGATCAGTACACAAATCCCACTTGGCTCACCAAATTGTGTTCTTCTAGGTTGAAGCGTTCGTCTACAGTAGCCGTTTTTATATTTAGGTTTCCCTCTGTTCTCTCCTATATAGATATATGAATTTGTAACTCTAAATCCAACATGGTTTGTAGTAGCTCTTTGAAACTTGACAAAATAAAGGAGTTCTCTGTTTTGTCTCTATGGTTTGTTTCCTCTTCAAGTAGCCCTAGGCACAGACTGTGGAAAAGCACTTTCATTGAGAGAGTTTGCCAAGCTTCTAAGAAAGTACAAGTTTCCGAAATACCAGCAAATATTTTTTCACCCAATCTTGATGATACTTGGTGGTAATGATCAGTACACAGATCCCACTTGGATCACCAAATTTTGTTCTTCTAGGTTAAAGCGTTCGTCTACAGTAGCAGTTTTTATATTTAGGTTTCTCTCTGTTCTCTCCTATATAGATAGATGAATTTGGAACTCTAAATCCAACATGGATTGTAGTAGCTCTTTGAAACTTGACAAAATAAAGGAGTTCTCAGTTTTGTCTCTATGGTTTGTTTCCTCTTCAAGTAGCCCAAGGCACAGACTGTGGAAAAGCACTTTCATTGAGAGGGGTTGCCAAGCTTCTAAGAAATAACGAGTTTCCGAAATACCAGCAAATATTTTTTCACCCAATCTTGATGATACTTGGTGGTAATGATCAGTACACAGATCCCACTTGGCTCACCAAATTTTGTTCTTCTATGTTGAAGCGTTCGTCAACAGTAGCAGTTTTTATATTTAGGTTTCTCTCTGTTCTCTCCTATATAGATAGATGAATTTGGAACTCTAAATCCAACATGGATTGTAGTAGCTCTTTGAAACTTGACAAAATAAAGGTGTTGTGAGTTTTGTCTCTATGGTTTGTTTCCTCTTCAAGTAGCCCTAGGCGCAGACTCTGGAAAAGCACTTTCATTTAGAGGGGTTGCCAATCTTCTAAGAAATAACGAGTTTCCGAAGTACCAGCAAATATTTTTTCACCCAATCTTGATGATACTGGTTGCTAATGATCAGTACACAAATCCCACTTGGCTCACCAAATTGTGGTCTTCTAGGTTGAAGCGTTCGCCTACAGTAGAAGTTTTTATATTTAGGTTTCCCTATGTTCTCTTTTATATAGATATATGAATTTGTAACTCTAAATCCAACATGGTTTGTAGTAGCTCTTTGAAACTTGACAAAATAAAGGATTTCTCAGTTTTGTCTCTATGGTTTGTTTCCTCTTCAAGTAGCCCTAGGCACAGACTGTGGAAAAGCACTTTAATTGAGAGAGTTTGCCAAGCTTCTAAGAAATTACAAGTTTCCGAAATACCAGCAAATATTTTTTCACCCAATCTTGATGATACTTGGTGGTAATGATCAGTACACAAATCCCACTTGGCTCACCAAATTTTGTTCTTCTAGGTTGAAGCGTTCGTCTACAGTAGCAGTTTTATATTTATGTTTCTCTCTGTTCTCTCCTATATAGATAGATGAATTTGGAACTCTAAATCCAACATGGAATGTAGTAGCTCTTTGAAACTTGACAAAATAAAGGAGTTCTGAGTTTTGTCTCTATGGTTTGTTTCCTCTTCAAGTAGCCCTAGGCACAGACTCTGGAAAAGCACTTTCATTGAGAGGGATTGCCAAGCTTCTAGGAAATAACGAGTTTCCAAAATACCAGCAAATATTTTTTCACCCAATCTTGATGATACTGGTTGCTAATGATCAGTACACAAATCCCACTTGGCTCACCAAATTTTGTTCTTCTAGGTTGAAGCGTTCGTCTACAGTAGCAGTTTTATATTTATGTTTCTCTCTGTTCTCTCCTATATAGATAGATGAATTTGGAACTCTAAATCCAACATGGAATGTAGTAGCTCTTTGACACTTGACAAAATAAAGGAGTTCTCAGTTTTGTCTCTATGGTTTGTTTCCTCTTCAAATAGCCCTAGGCACAGACTGTGGAAAAGCACTTTCATTGAGAGGGGTTGCCAAGCTTCGAAGAAATAACGAGTTTCCGAAATACCAGCAAATATTTTTTCACCCAATCTTTATGATACTTTGTGGGAATGATCAGTACACAGATCCCACTTTGCTCACCATATTTTGTTCTTCTAGGTTGAAGCGTTCGTCTACAGTAGCAGTTTTTATATTTAGGTTTCACTCTGTTCTCTCATATATAGATAGATGAATTTGGAACTCTAAATCCAACATGGTTGGTAGTAGCTCTTTGAAACTTGAAAAATAAAGAGTTCTGAGTTTTGTTTCTATGGTTTGTTTCCTCTTCAAGTAGCCCTAGGCACAGACTGTGGAAAAACACTTTCATTGAGAGGGGTTGCCAAGCTTCTAAGAAATAACGAGTTTCCGAAATATCAGCAAATATTTTTTCACCCAATCTTGATGATACTTGGTGGTAATGATCAGTACACAGTACCCACGTGGCTCACCAAATTTTGTTCTTCTAGGTTGAAGCGTTCGTCTACAGTAGCCGTTTTTATATTTAGGTTTCACTCTGTTCTCCCATATATAGATAGATGAATTTGGAACTCTAAATCCAACATGGTTTGTAGTAGCTCTTTGAAACTTGACAAAATAAAGGAGTTCTGAGATTTGTCTCTATGGATTGTTTCCTCTTCAATTAGCACTAGGCACACACTGTGGAAAAGCACTTTCATTGAGAGAGTTTGCCAAGCTTCTAAGAAATAACGAGTTTCCGAAGTACCAGCAAATATTTTTTAACCCAAGCTTGATGATACTTGTTGCTAATGATCAGTACACAAATCTCACTTGGCTCACAAAAATTGTGTTTTGCTAGGTTGAAGCGTTCGCCTACAGTAGCAGTTTTTATATTTAGGTTTCCCTCTGTTCTCTCCTATATAGATATATGAATTTGGAACTCTAAATCCAACATGGTTTGTAGTAGCCCTTTGAAACTTGGCAAAATAAAGGAGTTCTCAGCTTTGTCTCTATGGTTTGTTTCCTCTTCAAGTAGCCCTAGGCACAGACGACTGTGGAAAAGCACTTTCATTGAGAGAGTTTGCCAAGCTTCTAAGAAATTACAAGTTTCCGAAATACCAGCTAATATTTTTTCACCCAATCTTGATGATACTTGGTGGTAATGATCAGTACACAATCCCACTTGGGCTCACCAAATTTTGTTCTTCTAGGTTGAAGCGTTCGTCTACAGTAGCAGTTTTTATATTTAGCTTTCACTCTGTTCTCTCATATATAGATAGATGAGTTTGGAACTCTAAATCCAACATGGTTTGTAGTAGCTCTTTGAAAATTGACAAAATAAAGAGTTCTGAGTTTTGTCTCTATGGTGTGTTTCCTCTTCAAGTAGCCCTAGGCACAGACTGTGGAAAACCACTTTCATTGAGAGGGGTTGCAAATCTTCTAAGAAATAACGAGTTTCCGAAATATCAGCAAATATTTTTTCACCCAATCTTGATGATACTTGGTGGTAATGATCAGTACACAGTACCCACTTGGCTCACCAAATTTTGTTCTTCTAGGTTGAAGCGTTCGTCTACAGTAGCCGTTTTTATATTTAGGTTTCACTCTGTTCTCTCATATATAGATAGATGAATTTGGAACTCTAAATTCAACATGGTTTGTAGTAGCTCTTAGAAACTTGACAAAATAAATGAGTTCTCAGTTTTGTCTCTATGGTTTGTTTCCTCTTCAAATAGCCCTAGGCACAGACTGTGGAAAAGCAATTTCATTGAGAGGGGTTGCCAAGCTTCTAAGAAATAACGAGTTTCCAAAATACCAGCAAATATTTTTTCACCCAATATTGATGATACTTGGTGGTAATGATCAGTACACAGATCCACTTGGCTCACCAAATTTTGTTCTTCTAGGTTGAAGCGTTCGTCTACAGTAGCAGTTTTTATATTTAGGTTTCACTCTGTTCTCTCATATATAGATAGATGAATTTGGAACTCTAAATCCAACATGGTTTGTAGTAGCTCATTGAAACTTGACAAAATAAAGGAGTTCTGAGTTTTTTTCTCTATGGTCTGTTTCCTCTTCAAGCAGCCCTAAGCGCAGACTCTGGAAAAGCACTTTCATTGAGAGGGGTTGCCAAGCTTCTAAGAAATAACGAGTTTCCCAAGTACCAGCAAATATTTTTTCACCCAATCTTGATGATACTGGTTGCTAATGATCAGTACACAAATCCCACTTGGCCCACCAAATTGTGTTCTTCTAGGTTGAAGCGTTCGCCTACAGTAGAAGTTTTTATATTTAGGTTTCCCACTGTTCTCTCCTATATAGATATATGAATTTGTAACTCTAAATCCAACATGGTTTGTAGTAGCTCTTTGAAACTTGACAAAATAAAGGAGTTCTCAGTTTTGTCTCTATGGTTTGTTTCCTCTTCAAGTAGCCCAAGGCACAGACTGTGGAAAAGCTCTTTCATTGAGAGGGGTTGCCAAGCTTCTAAGAAATAACGAGTTTCCGAAATACCAGCAAATATTTTTTCACCCAATCTTGATGATACTTGGTGGTAATGATCAGTACACAGATCCAACTTGGCTCACCAAATTTTGTTCTTCTAGGTTGAAGCGTTCGTCAACAGTAGCAGTTTTTATATTTAGGTTTCTCTCTGTTCTCTCTTATATAGATAGATGAATTTGGAACTCTAAATCCAACATGGATTGTAGTAGCTCTTTGAAACTTGACAAAATAAAGGAGTTGTGAGTTTTGTCTCTATGGTTTGTTTCCTCTTCAAGTAGCCCTAGGCGCAGACTCTGGAAAAGCACTTTCATTGAGAGGGGTTGCCAAGCTTCTAAGAAATAACGAGTTTCCGAAGTACCAGCAAATATTTTTTCACCCAATCTTGATGATACTGGTTGCTAATGATCAGTACACAAATCCCACTTGGCTCACCAAATTGTGTTCTTCTAGGTTGAAGCGTTCGCCTACAGTAGAAGTTTTTATATTTTGGTTTCCCTATGTTCTCTTTTATATAGATATATGAATTTGTAACTCTAAATCCAACATGGTTTGTAGTAGCTCTTTGAAACTTGACATAATAAAGGATTTCTCAGTTTTGTCTCTATGGTTTGTTTCCTCTTCAAGTAGCCCTAGGCACAGACTGTGGAAAAGCACTTTCATTGAGAGAGTTTGCCAAGCTTCTAAGAAATTACAAGTTTCCGAAATACCAGCAAATATTTTTTCACCCAATCTTGATGATACTTGGTGGTAATGATCAGTACACAAATCCCACTTGGCTCACCAAATTTTTTTCTTCTAGGTTGTAGCGTTCGTCTACAGTAGCAGTTTTTATATTTATGTTTCTCTCTGTTCTCTCCTATATAGATAGATGAATTTGGAACTCTAAATCCAACATGGAATGTAGTAGCTCTTTGAAACTTGACAAAATAAAGGAGTTCTGAGTTTTGTCTCTATGGTTTGTTTCCTCTTCAAGTAGCCCTAGGCACAGACTCTGGAAAAGCACTTTCATTGAGAGGGATTGCCAAGCTTCTAGGAAATAACGAGTTTCCAAAATACCAGCAAATATTTTTTCACCCAATCTTGATGATACTGGTTGCTAATGATCAGTACACAAATCCCACTTGGCTCACCAAATTGTGTTCTTGTAGGTTGAAGCGTTCATCTACAGTAGCAGTTTTTATATTTAGGTTTCACTCTGTTCTCTCATATATAGATAGATGAGTTTGGAACTCTAAATCCAACATGGTTTGTAGTAGCTCTTTGAAACTTGACAAAATAAAGAGTTCTGAGTTTTGTCTCTATGGTGTGTTTCCTCTTCAAGTAGCCCTAGGCACAGACTGTGGAAAACCACTTTCATTGAGAGGGGTTGCAAATCTTCTAAGAAATAACGAGTTTCCGAAATATCAGCAAATATTTTTTCACCCAATCTTGATGATACTTGGTGGTAATGATCAGTACACAGTACCCACTTGGCTCACCAAATTTTGTTCTTCTAGGTTGAAGCGTTCGTCTACAGTAGCCGTTTTTATATTTAGGTTTCCCTCTGTTCTCTCCTATATAGATATATGAATTTGTAACTCTAAATCCAACATGGTTTGTAGTAGCTCTTTGAAACTTGACAAAATAAAGGAGTTCTCTGTTTTGTCTCTATGGTTTGTTTCCTCTTCAAGTAGCCCTAGGGACAGACTGTGGAAAAGCACTTTCATTGAGAGAGTTTGCCAAGCTTCTAAGAAATTACAAGTTTCCGAAATACCAGCAAATATTTTTTCACCCAATCTTGATGATACTTGGTGGTAATGATCAGTACACAGATCCCACTTGGATCACCAATTTTGTTCTTCTAGGTTGAAGCGTTCGTCTACAGTAGCAGTTTTTATATTTAGGTTTCTCTCTGTTCTCTCCTATATAGATAGATGAATTTGGAAATCTAAATCCAACATGGATTGTAGTAGCTCTTTGAAACTTGACAAAATAAAGGAGTTCTCAGTTTTGTCTCTATGGTTTGTTTCCTCTTCAAATAGCCCTAGGCACAGACTGTGGAAAAGCACTTTAATTGAGAGGGGTTGCCAAGCTTCTAAGAAATAACGAGTTTCCGAAGTACCAGCAAATATTTTTTCACCCAATCTTGATGATACTGGTTGCTATGATCAGCACACAAATCCCACTTGGCTCACCAAATTGTGTTCTTCTAGGTTGAATCGTTCGCCTACAGTAGAAGTTTTTATATTTAGGTTTCTCTCTGTTCTCTCCTATATAGATATATGAATTTGTAACTCTAAATCGAACATGGTTTGTAGTAGCTCTTTGAAACTTGCCAAAATAAAGGAGTTCTCAGTTTTGTCTCTATGGTTTGTTTCCTAATCAAGTAGCCCTAGGCACAGACTGTGGAAAAGCACTTTCATTGAGAGAGTTTGGCAAGCTTCTAAGAAATTACAAGTTTCCGAAATACCAGCAAATATTTTTTCACCCAATCTTGATGATACTTGGTGGTAATGATCAGTACACAAATCCCACTTGGCTCACCAAATATTGTTCGTCTAGGTGGAAGCGTTCGTCTACAGTAGCAGTTTTTATATTTAGGTTTCTCTCTGTTCTCTCCTATATAGATAGATGAATTTGGAACTCTAAATCCAACATGGATTGTAGTAGCTCTTTGAAACTTGACAAAATAAAGGAGTTCTCAGTTTTGTCTCTATGGTTTGTTTCCTCTTCAAGTAGCCCTAGGCACAGACTGTGGAAGCACTTTCATTGAGATGGGTTGCCAAGCTTCTAAGAAATAACGAGTTTCCATAATACCAGCAAATATTTTTTCACCCAATCTTGATGATACTTGGTGGTAATGATCAGTACACAAATCCCACTTGGCTCACCAAATTTTCTTCGTCTAGGTTGAAGCGTTCGTCTACAGTAGCAGTTTTTATATTTAGGTTTCTCTCTGTTCTCTCTTATATAGATAGATGAATTTGGAACTTTAAATCCAACATGGATTGTAGTAGCTCTTTGAAACTTGACAAAATAAAGGAGTTCTCAGTTTTGTCTCTATGGTTTGTTTCCTCTTCAAGTAACCCTAGGCACAGACTGTGGAAAACCACTTTCATTGAGAGGGGTTGCCAAGCTTCTAAGAAATAAGGAGTTTCCGAAATACCAGCAAATATTTTTTCACCCAATCTTGATGATACTTGGTGGTAATGATCAGGACACAGATCCCACTTGGCTCACCAAATTTTGTTCTTCTAGGTTGATGCTTTCGTCTACAGTAGCAGTTTTTATATTTAGGTTTCACTCTGTTCTCTCATATATAGATAGATGAATTTGGAACTCTAAATCCAACATGGTTTGTAGTAGCTCTTTGAAAGTCGACAAAATAAAGAGTTCTGAGTTTTGTCTCTATGGTTTGTTTCCTCTTCAAGTAGCCCTAGGCACAGACTGTGGAAAACCACTTTCATTGAGGGGGTTGCCAAACTTCTAAGAAATAACGAGTTTCCGAAATATCAGCAAATATTTTTTCACCCAATCTTGATGATACTGGTTGCTAATGATCAGTACACAAATGCCACTTGGCTCACCAAATTTTGTTCTTCTAGGTTGAAGCGTTCGTCTACAGTAGCCGTTTTTATATTTAGGTTTCCCTCTGTTCTCTCCTGTATAGATAGATGAATTTGGAACTCTAAATCCAACATGGTTTGTAGTAGCTCTTTGAAACTTGACAAAATATAGGAGTTCTCAGTTTTGTCTCTATGGTTTGTTTCCTCTTCAATTAGCACTAGGCACACACTGTGGAAAAGCACTTTCATTGAGAGGGTTTGCCAAGCTTCTAAGAAATAACGAGTTTCTGAAATATCAGCAAATATTTTTTCACCCAATCTTGATGATACTTGTTGCTAATGATAAGTACACAAATCCCACTTGGCTCACCAAATTTTGTTCTTCTAGTTTGAAGCGTTCGTCCACAGTAGCCGTTTTTATATTTAGGTTTCACTCTGTTCTCTCATATATAGATAGATGAATTTGGAACTCTAAATCCAACATGGTTTGTAGTAGCTCTTTGAAACTTGACAAAATAAAGGAGTTCTCAGTTTTGTCTCTATGGATTGTTTCCTCTTCAATTAGCACTAGGCACACACTGTGGAAAAGCACTTTCATTGAGAGGGGTTGAAAAGCTTCTAAGAAATAACGAGTTCCTGAAATACCAGCAAATGTTTTTTCACCCAATCTTGATGATACTTGTTGCTAATGATCAGTACACAAATCCCACTTGGCTCAGCAAATTTTGTTCTTCTAGGTTGAAGCGTTCGTCTACAGTAGTCGTTTTTATATTTATGTTTCACTCTGTTCTCTCATATATAGATAGATGAATTTGGAACTCTAAATCCAACATGTTTTGTAGTAGCTGTTTGAAAATTGACAAAATAAATGAGTTCTGAGTTTTGTCTCTATGGTTTGTTTCCTCTTCAAGTAGCCCTAGGCGCAGACTCTGGAAAAGCACTTTCATTGAGAGGGGTTGCCAAGCTTCTAAGAAATAACGAGTTTCCGAAGTACCAGCAAATATTTTTTCACCCAATCTTGATGATACTGGTTGCTAATGATCAGTACACAGATCCCACTTGGCTCACCAAATTTTGTTCTTCTAGGTTGAAGCGTTCGTCTACAGTAGCAGTTTTTATATTTAAGTTTCACTCTGTTCTCTCATATATAGATAGATGAATTTGGAACTCTAAATCCAACATGGTTTGTAGTAGCTCTTTGAAACTCGACAAAATAAAGAGTTCTGAGTTTTGTCTCTATGGTTTGTTTCCTCTTCAAGTAGCCCTAGGCACAGACTGTGGAAAACCACTTTCTTTGAGAGGGGTTGCCAAGCTTCTAAGAAATAACGAGTTTCCGAAATATCAGCAAATATTTTTTCACCCAATCTTGATGATACTTGGTGGTAATGATCAGTACACAGTACCCGCTTGGCTCACCAAATTATGTTCTTCTAGGTTGAAGCGTTTGTCTACAGTAGCCGTTTTTATATTTAGGTTTCACTCTGTTCTCTCATATATAGATAGATGAATTTGGAACTCTAAATCCAACATGGTTTGTAGTAGCTCTTTGTAACTTGACAAAATAAAGGAGTTCTCAGTTTTGTCTCTATGTTTTGTTTCCTCTTCAAGTAGCCCTACGCGCAGACTTTGGAAAAGCACTTTCATTGAGAGGGGTTGCAAAGCTTCTAAGAAATAACGAGTTTCCCAAGTACCAGCAAATATTTTTTCACCCAATCTTGATGATACTGGTTGCTAATGATCAGTACACAAACCCCACTTGGCTCACCAAATTGTGTTCTTCTAGGTTGAAGCGTTCGCCTACAGTAGAAGATTTTATATTTAGGTTTCCCTCTGTTCTCTCCTATATAGATATATGAATTTGGAACTCTAAATCCAACATGGATTGTAGTAGCTCTTTGAAACTTGACAAAATAAAGGAGTTCTGAGTTTTGTCTCTATGGTTTGTTTCCTCTTCAAGTAGCCCTAGGCGCAGACTCTGGAAAAGCACTTTCATTGAGAGGGGTTGCCAAGCTTCTAAGAAATAACGAGTTTCCGAATTACCAGCAAATATTTTTTCACCCAATCTTGATGATACTGGTTGCTAATAATCAGTACACAAATCCCACTTGGGTCACCAAATTGTGTTCTTCTAGGTTGAAGCGTTCGCCTACAGTAGAAGTTTTTATATTTAGGTTTCCCTGTGTTCTCTACTATATAGATATATGAATTTGTAACTCTAAATCCAACATGGTTTGTAGTAGCTCTTTGAAACTTGACAAAATAAAGGAGTTCACAGTTTTGTCTCTATGGTTTGTTTCCTCTTCAAGTAGCCCTAGGCACAGACTGTGGAAGCACTTTCATTGAGATGGGTTGCCAAGCTTCTAAGAAATAACGAGTTTCCATAATACCAGCAAATATTTTTTCACCCAATCTTGATGATACTTGGTGGTAATGATCAGTACACAAATCCCACTTGGCTCACCAAATTTTCTTCGTCTAGGTTGAAGCGTTCGTCTACAGTAGCAGTTTTTATATTTAGGTTTCTCTCTGTTCTCTCTTATATAGATAGATGAATTTGGAACTTTAAATCCAACATGGATTGTAGTAGCTCTTTGAAACTTGACAAAATAAAGGAGTTCTCAGTTTTGTCTCTATGGTTTGTTTCCTCTTCAAGTAACCCTAGGCACAGACTGTGGAAAACCACTTTCATTGAGAGGGGTTGCCAAGCTTCTAAGAAATAACGAGTTTCCGAAATACCAGCAAATATTTTTTCACCCAATCTTGATGATACTTGGTGGTAATGATCAGTACACAGATCCCACTTGGCTCACCAAATTTTGTTCTTCTAGGTTGATGCTTTCGTCTACAGTAGCAGTTTTTATATTTAGGTTTCACTCTGTTCTCTCATATATAGATAGATGAATTTGGAACTCTAAATCCAACATGGTTTGTAGTAGCTCTTTGAAAGTCGACAAAATAAAGAGTTCTGAGTTTTGTCTCTATGGTTTGTTTCCTCTTCAAGTAGCCCTAGGCACAGACTGTGGAAAACCACTTTCATTGAGGGGGTTGCCAAGCTTCTAAGAAATAACGAGTTTCCGAAATATCAGCAAATATTTTTTCACCCAATCTTGATGATACTGGTTGCTAATGATCAGTACACAAATCCCACCTGGCTCACCAAATTTTGTTCTTCTAGGTTGAAGCGTTCGTCTACAGTAGCCGTTTTTATATTTAGGTTTCACTCTGTTCTCTCATATATAGATAGATGAATTTGGAACTCTAAATCCAACATGGTTTGTAGTAGCTCTTTGAAACTTGACAAAATAAAGGAGTTCTGAGTTTTGTCTCTATGGTTTGTTTCCTCTTCAAGTAGCCCTAGGCGCAGACTGTGGAAAAGCACTTTCATTGAGAGGGGTTGCCAAGCTTCTAAGAAATAACGAGTTTCCGAAGTACCAGCAAATATTTTTTCACACAATCTTGATGATAATTGTTGCTAATGATCAGTACACAAATGCCACTTGGCTCACCAAATTTTGTTTTTCTAGGTTGAAGCGTTCGTCTACAGTAGCAGTTTTTATATTTAGGTTTCCCTCTGTTCTCTCCTGTATAGATAGATGAATTTGGAACTCTAAATCCAACATGGTTTGTAGTAGCTCTTTGAAACTTGACAAAATATAGGAGTTCTCAGTTTTGTCTCTATGGTTTGTTTCCTCTTCAATTAGCACTAGGCACACACTGTGGAAAAGCACTTTCATTGAGAGGGGTTGCCAAGCTTCTAAGAAATAACGAGTTTCTGAAATATCAGCAAATATTTTTTCACCCAATCTTGATGATACTTGTTGCTAATGATAAGTACACAAATCCCACTTGGCTCACCAAATTTTGTTCTTCTAGTTTGAAGCGTTCGTCCACAGTAGCCGTTTTTATATTTAGGTTTCACTCTGTTCTCTCATATATAGATAGATGAATTTGGAACTCTAAATCCAACATGGTTTGTAGTAGCTCTTTGAAACTTGACAAAATAAAGGAGTTCTCAGTTTTGTCTCTATGGATTGTTTCCTCTTCAATTAGCACTAGGCACACACTGTGGAAAAGCACTTTCATTGAGAGGGGTTGCCAAACTTCTAAGAAATAACGAGTTCCTGAAATACCAGCAAATGTTTTTTCACCCAATCTTGATGATACTTGTTGCTAATGATCAGTACACAAATCCCACTTGGCTCAGCAAATTTTGTTCTTCTAGGTTGAAGCGTTCATCTACAGTAGTCGTTTTTATATTTATGTTTCACTCTGTTCTCTCATATATAGATAGATGAATTTGGAACTCTAAATCCAACATGTTTTGTAGTAGCTGTTTGAAAATTGACAAAATAAATGAGTTCTGAGTTTTGTCTCTATGGTTTGTTTCCTCTTCAAGTAGCCCTAGGTGCAGACTCTGGAAAAGCACTTTAATTGAGAGGGGTTGCCAAGCTTCTAAGAAATAACGAGTTTCCGGAGTACCAGCAAATATTTTTTCACCCAATCTTGATGATACTGGTTGCTAATGATCAGTACACAATTCCCACTTGGCTCACCAAATTTTGTTCTTCTAGGTTGAAGCGTTCGTCTACAGTAGCAGTTTTTATATTTAAGTTTCACTCTGTTCTCTCATATATAGATAGATGAATTTGGAACTCTAAATCCAACATGGTTTGTAGTATCTCTTTGAAACTCGACAAAATAAAGAGTTCTGAGTTTTGTCTCTATGGTTTGTTTCCTCTTCAAGTAGCCCTAGGCACAGACTGTGGAAAACCACTTTCTTTGAGAGGGGTTGCCAAGCTTCTAAGAAATAACGAGTTTCCGAAATATCAGCAAATATTTTTTCACCCAATCTTGATGATACTTGGTGGTAATGATCAGTACACAGTACCCGCTTGGCTCACCAAATTATGTTCTTCTAGGTTGAAGCGTTTGTCTACAGTAGCCGTTTTTATATTTAGGTTTCACTCTGTTCTCTCATATATAGATAGATGAATTTGGAACTCTAAATCCAACATGGTTTGTAGTAGCTCTTTGTAACTTGACAAAATAAAGGAGTTCTCAGTTTTGTCTCTATGTTTTGTTTTCTCTTCAAGTAGCCCTACGCGCAGACTCTGGAAAAGCACTTTCATTGAGAGGGGTTGCAAAGCTTCTAAGAAATAACGAGTTTCCCAAGTACCAGCAAATATTTTTTCACCCAATCTTGATGATACTGGTTGCTAATGATCAGTACACAAACCCCACTTGGCTCACCAAATTGTGTTCTTCTAGGTTGAAGCGTTCGCCTACAGTAGAAGATTTTATATTTAGGTTTCCCTCTGTTCTCTCCTATATAGATATATGAATTTGGAACTCTAAATCCAACATGGATTGTAGTAGCTCTTTGAAACTTGACAAAATAAAGGAGTTCTGAGTTTTGTCTCTATGGTTTGTTTCCT